>NW_027444032.1:0-243953 GCF_048569485.1 Anomaloglossus baeobatrachus | reverse complement strand
TCAGAACACGGCAGCAGCTTCCGTAGTGGCTTCCTCTTCAACCTCAAGACTCCGCCTAGCTTCTCCGCCCCGGTACGGCGGGGACCCCAAAGACCTGTAGAGGTTTCCTAAATCAATGCTCACTGCATTTCAAGTTGCTTCCACAACTCTTTGCCTCTGATCAAGCAAAGGTGGCCTTTCTGATGTCCCATCTGGAGGGTGAAGTATTGGCCTGAATAAATCCCTTGTGGGAGAAAGAAGATCCGGTGACTACCGACATCCGGGGATTCCTTGAGGCCTTCCGTAACACCTTTGATGAACCAAGACGTACCTCCACGGCGGCCTCTTCGCTCCTTCGGCTACGCCAAGGAACCCTTTCGGTTGGCCAGTGCGCCATCCGGTTCTGCACGCTTGCCTCTGAGTTAGGATGGAACAACGAAGCATTGACAGCAGCCTTCTGGGAGGGCCTCTCCGGCCACATCAAGGATGAATTGGCTTGTCGTGATGTTCCTCCAACCTTGGATGGTCTGGTCTCAGTTTCCAGGAACGATCCAAGGAAGTATCCCAGGAGAGGCGACCGACACGTCACACCTCTACTCCGCAGAGCTCCACCGTCTCTCAGTCAGTGCCATCCGGCAACTCTACTCCCGAACCTATGCAAATAGATCGTCTGGGACAAGCCGAGCAACGCCGAGCAGAGTGGCTCGCCAAGGGTCTGTGTTTCTACTGTGGAAGCGGTACACACCTGCTTCGTTCCTGTCCCGAGAAGCCGGGAAACTCCAAAGCCTAGGGTTGGTAGGAGAGGCCAGCCTAGGTACCGGAACCCTCTCAGACCCGGTTACGCTGACTGTCGAAGTGACAACGGAGGAGACCCGGTTCACGGCAGAGGCACACCTTGATTCGGGGGCAGCGGGCAATTTCGTCTAACAGGCTACGGTGGACAAATATCGGGTACTCGTCATCCCTCTTTTCAAACCCCTCGTGATCGCCTCCATGGACGGGAAACCCCTATCCGAACCAGTATTGTTTATTACCAAACCCGTGGAACTCCATAATGGCGCTCTGCATACCGAAAAGATTGCTCTATATGTCCTCCTGAAACTGGCTCACTCACTCCTGCTGGGCCAATCCTAGTTAGTACATGATTCCTGTCGTCAGTTGGTGCTCTGGAAACATTACTCGTTGGGGCCCGTTTTGCCACGAGAACTGTCTACAGTCTGTACGGCCCGTCCATCAGTCACCGGCACCGGAGTCCCTACCGGGACTGCCTTCCGGGACTGCCTTCCGCATATTGGTCTTTTGTGGACGTCTTCGACAAGGAGGTAGAGGTATTACCGCCACATCGACCCTACGACTGTGCCATCGACTTGCTGCCGGGCACTACTCCTCCCCATGGATGGATCTATCCCTTGTCCCCTGCCGAGACCCAGGCCATGTTGGATTACATTGCAGATAACCTGGCAAGGGGGTTCATCAGGAGATCCTCGTCTCCTGCAGGAGCCAGGTTTTTCTTCGTCAAGAAGAAAGAAGATGACTTACGCCCTTCCATCGACTACCGGGGCTTGAACCAGATCACAGTAAAAAATAAATATCCTCTACCTCTTGTCCCGGAGCTATTCGATCGGCTCGGGGGGCCCGTATCTCACCAAGCTAGACCATCGCGGAGCTTACAACCTGGTCCGTATTTGCGCTGGAGACTAATGGAAAACGGCATTCAACACCCGTGATGGGCACTACGAATACTGTGTGATGCCCTTTGGTCTCTGTAATGCCCCGGCGGTCTTCCAGGAACTGGTGAACGACGTCTTCAGGGATCTTCTCTACGACTGTGTGGTCGTATATCTGGACGAAATCCTGGTCTATTCCCCGGACTTGCCGACCCACAGAAAAAACGTATGACTCGTTCTGCAAAGGCTTAGGGAGAACTGTCTGTACGCCAAGTACGAAAAATGTGTTTGAACGGACGTCCCTTCCCTTTCTGGACTACGTGATTTCTGACACAGGCTTGCAGATGGATCCCGAGAAGATGTCTTCTATCCTCAAGTGGCCTCCTACCTCCGGACTGAAAGCCATCCAACGCTTCCTAGGCTTCGCCAATTATTATGGCCAGTTTATGCCTCACTTCTTTGCTCTGACGGCGCCTCTCTCTGCCTTGACCAAGAAGGGGGGCCAACCCAAAAGACTGGTCTCCTGAGGCCGACGACGCTTTCTGTTATCTGAAACGGGCGTTTGCCTCCTCTCCGTTCTCCACAGACCGGAGTTGAACTGACAATTCACCTTGGAGGTGGATGCCTCCTCAGGAGCCGGGGCCCTGCTTATGCAGAAGTCGTCCACCGGGAAGTTGGTCACCTGCGGCTTCTTCTCCAAAATCTTCTCGGCACCCGAACGCAACTAGACCATTGGCGAACGAGAGCTCCTGGCGGTCAAGCTGGCTTTGGAGGAATGGTGTTACCTGTTGGAGGGTGCGGTATTGCCGGTTATCAATTACACCGACCATAAAAACCTGGAGTATCTGCGATCCGCTCGAAGACTGAACCCGCGACAAGCCCGTTGGTCCCTGTTCTTTGTCCAGTTTGACTTCCAACTACATTACCGGCCCGCGGACAAAAACGTGCGGGCTGATGCCTTGTCCCGGTCCTTCGTTCCGGTAGAGCAAGAGGAAAAGACGAACCAGTCCATCATCTGTCCCAGTAAGGTCATCCCGGTGGCTCCCGTCACCCTGGCACAGATACACCCCCTGGGAAGACCTTCGTCATGGAGACCGACAGACTCCTTCAATGGGGTCATTCTTCTAAAGTGGCCGGACACACCGGTCAGAAGAAAACGTGGAGCGCTATCGTCCGTCACTATTGGTGGCCGTCTCTCCGTAAGGATGTCGTCTCCTTTGTCTCCGCTTGTCCATCCTGTGCCCGAAACAAGATGCCGAAACACCTGCCCTATTGCCGTCGCCTGCCTCTACCGATTCCCTCTGTTCCATGGCAACACATTGCCATGGATTTTATCACAGACTTGCCGTTGTCTTCCGGATATATGGTCACTTGGGTCGTGGTGGACCGATTCTCCAAGATGGCTCACTTCGTCCCCGTGGTCGACCTACCCTTTGCTCCGGAGCTCGCCGATGCCTTCATTCAGCATATCTTCCAGCTGCACGGCTTTCCCTTGCATATAGAATAAAGACTGGGGAACTCAGTTCACCTTGCGCTTCTGGAGAGCGCTCTGTAAACATCTGGGAGTGTGTCTCTGGACTTTTTCTCAACTTACCATCCCCAGTCTAATGGCCAAGTCGAACGTGTCAACCAGGTCCTGACTTCCTTTCTTCGACACTACGTCAACATCCATCATGACGACTGGTCCACGCTACTCCCTTGGGCTGAGTTCTCCCATAATCCTCACGTCAGTGTATCCTCCTCCTCCAGCTCTCCCATCTATGTTGTCTACGGTCTTAAGCCTTCCATCCCATTACCAGTATCCTCCACTTCTGATGTTCCCGCTGCAGATGCCCTGTCCAGGGACTTCTCTAATATCTGGAGTTCTGTCAAAACCTCCCTTGAACGTGCTTCTGCCCAGATGAAGAAACATGCGGACAAGAGACGCCTTGACCCTCCTTGCTTCTCTCCTGGGGATTTGGTGTGGCTTGCCTCCAAATACGTCCGGTTGAAGATTCCATCTTACAAGTTGTGTCCGCGGTACATTGGTCCTTTTCAAGGTCGTCAAAAGGATCGACGAGGTCTCCTACAAACTGCAGCTCCCTGCCACAATGCGGATCCCTAACTCCTTCCATGTATCCTTGCTCAAGCCAGTCATCCTCGGTCACTCCTCCTCCTATTGCTGTCGACTATGTGTATGCGGTAAGAGACATAGTGGCCATGATGAGAGTGCGGGGTAAGCAGTTCTTCCTTGTTGATTGGGAGGGCTACGGTCCCGAAGACCGGTCCTGGGAACCCCGGGAGAACATTGCTGCTCCTCTGCTACGCGACTTCTTGTCCCGGTTGCGGGGAGGGGGGCGTGAGGGAGGGGGTACTGTCAGGCTCCGGTCTCTGGTCCTCCTGCCCACGGCGGCCCCTCTCACTCCCCCTCCGGGGGTGCCTGTTCAAAATGTTTCCATAGCTAGGTGTTCAGGTCCCTCTGTGCTTTGTCTCATGAGTAACAATGTCTCTTCCGCACAGCCCGTCTGCCGCCCTGACCTTGTCCAGATTGCCGGTTCCCCAGGAAGTGTCACGGTGACTGTCTGCTGTGGATCCCGCCATCATCCGTCAGCCTGATCCAGTCACCGGTCCCCGGTTCCACCTGGTGACTTCAGCCTGCACATCACGCTGGATCCGGATCCCGTCTGCTGTTCCTACTCGGCACCTGAACCCGGTTCCAGTCATCCGTCCTACCTACGGTGCCCTTTGGACTATAGACATCTCCTGTGCAGACTTCTGAAGGACTCATACTCATACTCAAAATCATACTCAGACTCATACTCTGTACCTCCAGTGTTTCGGCTACTGTACATCTAGGCCCTCTGGTGGGGTGATCGGACAGACCCTGTATAGGGCTTAGCTTCGGGTTGCCTCTCTGGGGGAGTCCCGTGCACAGTCCCGTGAATCCACCTCCAGGACGTTACAGTTATTGTAGTGCCCGTACATTATGCTCAGCTCGTGCTTCTATAAACCTGCCCCCGTACACTTAAGTGGGCTCTCATCACTCCAATAATGCCAAACATGTGGACGCTACTGTAGTTTAGACACATTGTGGAGCTCAGAAGAGAGGGTGCCTTTGAATTGAGAGCGCAGATTTTTTTGAGGGCTTTTGTGCTACCAGTAACGTGGAAGCCTGCTATATTTCCGTTAGCTGATGATGGACCTGAGTGGGGACTTGTGTTTTTGTAGGTTGAGTTGAATGCCATTTGGTGAAAATGTTGGTACAGAACATTTTGGATGAGTTCACAGTTATCTTGTGCTCCACGCTGAGCACTTACATCGGGGTTTCCATATACATCTCCAAAATCCGTGATTCAGGTGAAACCCGTGACGCTTCAAATCACTAATGAGGCAGCACACTCGGTTTTCCCAGCTGAAGACACTTGCGTCTCTGCAGCATAAATTGACAGGCTGCATTTAGGAAAGCCGCGCTGCATGTCAGTTTACTCTGAGGAGAAAAAAAGTGAAGTGGGCCTAGGATTACTATCAATCCACTGTGCTTCTACCGCAAAATGCTACGGTTTGGACCCAGCTAAAAGACGCTGCCTCCAATATGCTGCTATTCCTGATTGTGGGCACGCATCCTTACATGTAATCCCAATGCAAATGCTCAGCGTCAAGTGCATGATAAATATGAGCCCCGCTATACTGCGATCTTTTAGAGGCAGAATGAAAAAATCAACAGCAGTTGAAGAATTAGGTATAGGTGATTAGGCAGCTTTATTCCACTGGTCAGTACAATTACAGCAATACCAGGTTTATATTTTTTTTTAGATTTGGCGACTAAACACACTAAAAACACTTTTTACATCATTTTTTTTGCATCACTGGATTTTGAAGGCTATAGTTTTTGTCACTCTTCTGCCATGTGAGGGCTTGTTTTTTGCGGCATGAGTTGAAGTTTTTATTGGTACCATTTTCAGTCACATGAAGGGAATTTTGTTTACTTACCGTAAATTCCTTTTCTTCTAGCTCCAATTGGGAGACCCAGACAATTGGGTGTATAGGCTATGCCTCCGGAGGCCGCACAAAGTATTACACTAAAAGTGTAAAGCCCCTCCCCTTCTGCCTATACACCTCCCGTGCTTCCACGGGCTCCTCAGTTTTGGTGCAAAAGCAAGAAGGAGGAAAAAAATTATAAACTGGTTTAAAGTTAATTCAATCCGAAGGAATATCGGAGAACTGAAACCATTCAACATGAACAACATGTGTACACAAAAAACAGGGGCGGGTGCTGGGTCTCCCAATTGGAGCTAGAAGAAAAGGAATTTACGGTAAGTAAACAAAATTCCCTTCTTCTTTGTCGCTCCTTATTGGGAGACCCAGACAATTGGGACGTCCAAAAGCAGTCCCTGGGTGGGTAAAATAATACCTCAGAATAGAGCCGTAAACGGCTCCGTCCTACCGGTGGGCAACCGCCGCCTGAAGGACTCGCCTACCTAGGCTGGCATCCGCCGAAGCATAGGTATGCACCTGATAGTGTTTCGTGAAAGTGTGCAGGCTCGACCAGGTAGCCGCCTGACACACCTGCTGAGCCGTAGCCTGGTGCCTCAAAGCCCAGGACGTACTCACGGCTCTGGTAGAATGGGCCTTCAGCCCTAAGGGGACCGGAAGCCCAGCAGAACGGTAAGCTTCGAGAATTGGTTCTTTGATCCACCAAGCCAGGGTTGATCTGGAAACCTGTGACCCTTTACGCTGGCCAGCGACAAGGACAAGAGTGCATCCGAGCGGCGCAGGAGCGCCGTACGAGAAATGTAGAGTCTGAGTGCTCTCCCCAGATCTAACAAGTGCAAATCCTTTTCACATTGGTGAATTGGATGAGGGCAAAAAGAGGGTAAGGAGATATCCTGATTGAGATGAAAAGGGGATACCACCTTAGGGAGAAATTCTGGAACCGGACGCAGAACCACCTTGTCCTGGTGAAACCCGGGAAAGGGGCTTTGCATGACAATGCTGCTAGCTCAGACACTCTCCGAAGTGACTGCTACTAGGAAAACCACTTTCTGCGAAAGGCGTGCGAGAGAAATATCCCTCATTGGCTCGAACGGTGGTTTCTGAAGAAACATCAGCACCCTGTTCAGATCCCAGGGTTCCAACGGACGTTTGTAAGGAGGGACGATGTGACAAACCCCCTGCAGGAACGTGCGTACCTGTGGGAGTCTGGCCAGGCGTTTCTGAAAAAACACAGAGAGCGCAGAGACTTGTCCCTTAAGAGAGCCTAGCGACAAACCCTTTTCCAATCTGGATTGAAGAAAGGACAGAAAAGTGGGCAAGGCAAATGGCCAGGGAGAAAAACCCTGAGCAGAGCACCACGACAGGAATATTTTCCACGTCCTGTGGTAGATCTTGGCGGACGTTGGTTTCCTAGCCTGTCTCATTGTGGCAATGACCTCTTGAGACAATCCTGAAGACGCTAGGATTCAGGACTCAATGGCCACACAGTCAGGTTGAGGGCCACAGAATTCAAATGGAAAAACGGCCCTTGAGACAGCAAGTCTGGTCGGTCTGGCAGTGCCCACGGTTGGCCGACCGTGAGATGCCACAGATCCGGGTACCACGACCTCCTCGGCCAGTCTGGAGCGACGAGGATGGTGCGGCGGCAGTCGGCCCTGATCTTGCGTAACACTCTGGGCAACAGTGCCAGAGGGGGAAACACATAAGGAAGCTGAAACTGCGACCAATCCTGAACTAAGGCGTCTGCCGCCAGAGCTCTGTGATCTTGAGATCGAGCCATGAATGTTGGGACCTTGTTGTTGTGCCGTGACACCATTAGGTCGACGTCCGGCACCCCCCGGCGGCAACAGATCTCCTGAAACACGTCCGGGTGAAGGGACCATTTCCCTGCGTCCATGCCCTGGCGACTGAGAAAGTCTGCTTCCCAGTTTTCCACGCCCGGGATGTGAACTGCGGAGATGGTGTAGGCCGTGGCTTCCACCCACATCAAAATCCGCCGGACTTCCTGGAAGGCTTGCCGACTGCGTGTTCCACCTTGGTGGTTGATGTAAGCCACCGCTGTGGAGTTGTCCGACTGAATTCGAATCTGCTTGCTTTCCAGCCACTGCTGGAACGCTTTCAGGGCAAGATACACTGCCCTGATCTCCAGAACATTGATCTGAAGTGAGGACTCTTGCTGAGTCCACGTACCCTGAGCCCTGTGGTGGAGAAAGACTGCTCCCCACCCTGACAGACTCGCGTCCGTCGTGACCACCGCCCAGGATGGGGGTAGGAAGGATTTCCCCCTCGATAATGAGGTGGGAAGAAGCCACCACCGAAGGGAAGCTTTGGTTGCCTGAGAGAGGGAGACGTTCCTGTCTAGGGACGTCGGCATCCTGTCCCATTTGCATAGGATGTCCCAATGAAGAGGACGCAGGTGAAACTGCGCGAAAGGGACTGCCTCCATTGCTGCCACCATCTTCCCCAGGAAGTGCATGAGGCGCCTCAAGGGGTGTGACCGACCTTGAAGGAGAGATTGCACCCCTGTCTGTAGTGAACGCTGTTTGTCCAGCGGAAGCTTCACTATCGCTGGAAGAGTATGAAACTCCATGCCAAGATATGTCAGCGATTGGACCGGTGTCAGATTTGACTTTGGAAAATTGATGATCCACCCGAAACTCTGGAGAGTGTCCAAAGTAACGTTGAGGTTGTGTTGGCATGCCTCTTGAGAGGGTGCCTTGACCAGCAGATCGTCTAAGTAAGGTATCACCGAGTGACCCTGAGAGTGGAGGACCGCAACTACTGTAGCCATGACCTTGGTGAAAACCCTTGGGGCTGTCGCCAGGCCGAACGGCAGTGCCGCGAACTGAAGGTGTTCGTCTCCTATGGCGAAGCGCAGGAAGTGCTGATGCTCTGGAGCAATTGGTACGTGGAGATAAGCATCCTTGATATCGATCGATGCGAGGAAATCTACTTGGGACATTGAGGCGATGACGGAGCGGAGGGATTCCATCCGGAACCGCCTGGTCATTACGTGTTTGTTGAGCAGTTTTAGGTCCAAAACAGGACGGAAGGACCCGTCCTTCTTTGGAACCACAAACAGGTTGGAGTAGAACCGTGACCCTGTTGCTGAAGAGGAACCGGGACCACCACTCCTTCTGCTTTCAGAATGCCCACCGCCTGCAGAAGAGCCTCGGCTCGCTCAGGAGGCGGCGATGTTCTGAAGAATCGAGTCGGAGGACGAGAGCTGAACTCCATCCTTCATGAGGAAGCCGCCTTGGAAGCGGCACCTCCGGCGGTCTTTTTAGGGCGTGAATTAGACCGCCATGCGTCGGAGTTCCTCTGATCCTTCTGAGGCCTTTTGGACGAGGAGAATTGGGACCTGCCCGCCCCTCGAAAGGACCGAAACCTCGACTGTCCTCTCATCTGTTGGGGTGTTTTCGGTTTGGCCTGGGGTAAGGATGTTTCCTTTCCCTTGGATTGTTTGATGATTACATCCAATCTCTCACCAAACAAACGGTCGCCAGAAAATGGCAAACCCGTTAAGCACTTTTTGGAAGCCGAATCTGCCTTCCATTCCCGTATGCGTATTGCCACCGAATTGGCGGCTGCAACCGCCGTACGGCTCGCAGAGTCCAGGACAGCATTAATAGCGTAGGACGCAAATGCCGACGTTTGAGAGGTTATGGACGCCACCTGCGGCGCAGAAGTACATGTGAGTGCGTCAATTTGCGCCTGACCAGCTGAGATAGCTTGGAGTGCCCATACGGCTGCGAATGCTGGAGCAAAAGACGCGCCGATAGCTTCATAGATGGATTTCAACCAGAGCTCCATCTGTCTGTCAGTGGCATCGTTGAGTGAAGCTCCATCTTCCACTGCAACTATGGATCTAGCCGCCAGTCTGGAGATTGGAGGATCCACCTTGGGACACTGAGTCCAGCCCTTGACCACGTCAGGGGGGAAGGGGTAACGTGTATCTATTAAGGCGCTTGGAAAAACGCTTATCTGGACAAGCTCGGTGTTTCTGGACTGCCTCTCTGAAGTCAGAGTGGTCCATAAACATACTCGTTGTACGCTTAGGAAACCTAAAACGGAATTTCTCCTGCTGAGAAGCTGATTCCTCTACTGGAGGAGCTGAGGGAGAAATATCCAACATTTGATTGATGGACGCAATAAGATTATTCACTATGGCGTCCCCATCAGGAGTCTGCGTTCCATGTCAGAGACCTCACCCTGGGATCTATGAAACACCCCGGGAGAACATTGTTGTTCCAACTGAGGGGGACCAGGGGGCAATGATTCCACAGTGCCCATGGTCTGAGATACCGGTCTGGACTGCAAAGCTTCTAGAATCTTAGCTATAGTCTCAGAAGTCTGTCAGTAAAAACTGCAAACTCCGTCCCTGTCACCTGGACAGTGTTAGCTGGTGATTCCCCCTGGGCCCCCCTTAGCAGAGGCTCTGGCTGAGCAAGTGCCACAGGGGCCGAGCAGTGCACATAATGAGGGTCAGTGGAACCTGCCGGTAGCGAGGTCATACATGCGGCGCAGGCAGCATATTAAGCCTGTGTTTTGGCACCCCTGCATCTTGTGGGTGCCATGCTGTTGTCTCCCCTGAGCAACACAATAGGGTATATAGCCAGAAATCCACCGTGCACCATACAGTGTAAAGTATAGCCTATAAACATATAATCTATAATTACACTTCTGCACAAGTGGGGCCAGCTCAGGAGCTGATTACCTCCCGCTTAAAGCGGTTGTGTGGCCACCAGCATCCCTGCCTGGGTCCCCCAGAGCTTGTCTCCCCTCTGCAGCGTTAGGGGAGCTGACAGAAATGGCTGCCGGCGTCCTGAGGAGAGGAGGGAGCCGTGGGCGTGACCCAGAAAGTGCGGGAACTGGTGCCCCACTGTGCACAGTGAGGGGGGTGGAGTATGCAAAGCATGCTCCAGCCCTCAGTGCTGCCGTCCTGTACAGCGTCCCGCCCTGCACCTGACTGGCAGGGCTGGGGGCGGGAAGAAAAGAGACAAGGCCGCAAAAGCCGGGGACTCGAGTTATAAGCGCGGCCGCCGTATAAGCGCGGTCAGCGCGGAAGTCCCCGGCGCACTAACAGTCCCAGCCTCTCCGCAGTGAAAACAATGGCGGCGGCGGTCAGCGCGGCAGTCCCCATACACTAACCCACTCAGCGGCGCTGCAGTGTGTAATGGCACAAAACGCAGTCAGCGCTGCGGTCCCCGGTGCACTAGCACACCCAGCAATGCTGGAGTGTTGCTGTGCGCGGTCCCCACGGGGACACAGAGTACCTCAAAGTAGCAGGGCCATGTCCCTGAACGATACTCGGCTCCTATCCAGCAGGGTCCTCAGGAGCTGTGGATGGAGCACGGTCTCCTGTGCCTGGAGACCGAAAGGATCCCACTTCGCCCAGAGCCCTAAGGGGGATGGGGAAGGAAAACAGCATGTGGACTCCAGCCTCCGTACCCGCAATGGATACCTCAACCTTAACAAACACCGCCGACAAGAGTGGGGTGAGAAGGGAGCATGCTGGGGGCCCTGTTATGGGCCCTCTTTTCTTCCATCCGACATAGTCAGCAGCTGCTGCTGACTAAGCTGTGGAGCTATGCGTGCATGTCTGCCTCCTTCGCACAAAGCAAAAAACTGAGGAGCCCGTGGAAGCACGGGAGGTGTATAGGCAGAAGGGGAGGGGCTTTACACTTTTAGTGTAATACTTTGTGCGGCCTCCGGAGGCATAGCCTATACACCCAATTGTCTGGGTCTCCCAATAAGGAGCGACAAAGAAAATATTTGATTGCTTTCTATTCCACAATCTGTGAGGCAGACTCAAAAAGAAACAGCAAGTAAGGAATAGTTTTCTTTTTACGCCATTCACCATGCTGTAAAATTGATCAGATAGTTTTATACTACAGATCGGTTCGATTACAGAGATACCATATTTATACAGCTTCTTTTTGTTTTGCGCTTTTACATCATAAAAACAATATTATAGGAAAAAAAAAATTATATTGTTGCATTCGAGAGCTATAACTTTTTTATTTTTTAGCTGACTGAGCTGTATGGTGGCTTGTTTTTTGCTAGACAAAATGACGTTTTCAGAGGTACCATTTATATATACAGCTGACTTTTTGATTGCGTTTTTATTCCACTTTTTTGTCAGCTGTATGTTGAAAAGACATATTTTGGTACTTTTTATTTTACCGTGTACACTTAAGGGGTTAACTAGCGTGACCGTTTTATAGCTCGGGTTTTTACGAATGTGGCAATACTAAATATGTGTACTTTTATTTGTTTATTTTTTTTTACATATATATTGGATTTTTTTTAGCTCTTTATTTTCTGATTTTTTTTTTAATATTCTCACTTTACCTTTTCCACTTAGTCCCTTTACAGGGCAGCACCTCACAGTGCTCTGATCACAGCTGCAATGTTCTGCAGTTCTTGATCACTGCCAGGACATCTCAGCTGTCAGCACTGCACTGAGAGTGTGTGATCATGCTGCAGGCATGGTCACACAGGCTCTCTGTAGGCTCCCAGTAGTCAGGTAACCTGGAAGTCATGATGACGACCTTGTCACCATGACAATGATCAGGCTCTAGTGATTGCATCATGGGGGTCCCGATTAGCGGGAAGAGCAATACCTCTACTAAACCTCTATGTGTTGCGATTGGTACTGATTGCAGCAATTAGGGAGTTCAACAGCCAGGGACGGCACAGGCACCATCTCTGGCTGTGGGGGCATTGGGTCGGCTGTCAGGTAAGCCGAGCCACTGGCCACGTTCGTGGGAGCACAGCTCCCTGTGCCCTCACAATGGTTAGGACGTAACGGTACATCCCTTGGTTATTAAGTCACGTTGACATAGGACATACTATCATGTCACGCAGTCGTGAAGGGGTTAAAGGGAGTCTGTCAGGTAAGCAGTTCTGGGTGCATAGTTGCTAATCCTTGCCTAAAAGTCCCTTTATCTAATAACATACTTTTTCTTAAAATCTCTTTTTGTATTTTTAAAGATCCTTCATGATATGCTAATGAGCGCAGGGACTAGTCGCAAGGGCGTCCATTCCTGCACGAATTCCGCGCTCCTAGCATGTTATCACACCCATAGGGGCATGCAAACATGCTATTCCATGCCCATGGCCATCATGGGCAGTGACGTCCGTACCTCTGTCCGTTGCACCGCCTCAGAACGCTGGCTTGGGGTTAGTGCGCATGGATCAGAATGCCCCGCACTTCTGGTCATGCGCTCTATAAAGCCGGGTGTTTTTGTCTTGGCTTCAGAGAGGTCTAGTGCACATGATCGGAAGTGCTGTGACTTCTGATCCATGCACACTGACCCTAAGGCCTCCGCCACACATCCGTGAAAACCATGTCCGTGTAAAACGGGCCGTTTTTCGGGTCCGTTTTCCGTTTTTTAGGTCCGTTTTTATGGTATGTGTGGCCTGCGTGTGTATCCCGTATGCTAGCCGTATGTGCGTGTGGAATGTCCGTGTGTGCGTGAGTGAAATAACTGACATGTGTGTGTGTGTTGTCCGTGTGAAATGTACGTGTGTGATGCAAAATGTCGTTACTACATGTCGGAAGACAGAGTAGCGGGATGAGAATGAACTCGGGTGAACTTCACCCGACTTCATTCTCATGCCGCGGCTCTGTCTTTGTGCCGTGTACTGATTAGCGGTCACCTGTGAAGGATTCACCGGTGACCACTAATCCCCCGAGTGACTGAAGTGTCCCCCCCTATCTCATACTCACCGTTCCCCGATCACCGGCGCTGCACGGCGTTCACACTGTTCCGGCGGCTTTTTCTAATTTGAAAAAGCCGGCCGCCCATTAATCAATCTCGTATTCCCTGCTTTTTCAGGATTTTTTCAGGTGTGTGTGTTTTTTTACTGTAACTTACAGATTAATCATGGAAGGTGTCTCATAGACGCCTGACATGATTAATCTAGGACTTATTGGCAGCTATGGGCTGCCAATAACTCCTTATTACCCCGATTTGCCAACGCACCAGGGTAAATCGGGAAGAGCCGGGTACAGTCCCAGAACTGTCGCATATAATGTATGCGGCAATTCTGGGCGGCTGCTGACTGATATTGTTAGGGTGAGGGGCCCCCCATAACGTGGAGCTCCCCATCCTGAGAATACCAGCCTTCAGCCGTATGGCTTTATCTGGCTGGTATTAAAATGGGGGGGACCGCACGCCATTTTTTTTAATTATTTATTTATTTATTTTACTGCACAGTATAGACACGCCCACCAGCTGCTGTGATTGGGTGCAGTGAGACAGCTGTCACTCAGCGTGGTGGGCGTGTCTCACTGCAACCAATCACAGCCGCCGGTGGGCGGGTAAAGCAGGGAATACGAGATTGATTAATGGGCGGCCGGCTTTTTCAAAAGAGGAAAAGCCGCCGGAGTTTTTATAACAGCCGTGCAGCGCCGCGCCGGAGATCGGGGAATGGTAAGTATGAGAGAGGGGGGAACTAACCGCCAGACAGCTAGAGGGACAGACAGACATAGAGACCGACCGACGGACTGAGGGAGAGAACGAAACATAAAAAGAAAAAAGACTGACATCACATGAAAAAAGCACAAAACATACAGGGAACAAACAGAGATGCGTCCGTGTCACTCGGACGTGCGCACAGACCCATTGACTTTCATTGGGTCCGTGCTGCGTGTTGCGTGAATAAAACGGACATGCTGGCGTGAGACACGGACCAAAAAACGCATCACGGAGACGGACTCACGGACATAACCAAAAACGCAATTGTAACCGCAGAGATATAGTAACATTGGTGCACGTTTGGCCGTGTCTCCAGTATACACGGAAACGGACCAAACACGCACGTGTTTCACGGATGTGTGTTTCAGGCCTAAAGCCCGGTGTCTGAGGCGGTGCAATGGACAATGATACAAGTATCACTGTCAATGATGACGTTGGGCCATGGGCACTGAATAGCATGTTAGCTTGTATGTACGCCAACAAGGGCGTGCTAAGAGGGCGTAATGAGCGCAGGAACGAATACCCTTGCGACTTGTCCCTGCGCTCATTAGCATATCATAAAAGATCTTTAGAAATGTTTTATAAAGATCTCTTTATGTATGCTACTAGATACAGGGAAAATTAGGCAGGGATTAAAAATACACACCCAGAACTGCTCGTCGTTCTGGGTGCATATTGCACCTGACAGGTTCCCTTTAAGAGAAAACAATACTAAAAGGTACAATTTAATATATTCTTTAAAAGCAGCCCTGCCCCTATACATTTGATCAAGGTAAAATGTCTGGTAACTTATCACTCATACAGACATATACTAAAGTGGGATTACAAATTCCCCTTCAAACTCAAAATGATGGCCAAAAGTACAAGACCATCTAGAGTTAGAACGCATATTACACATATAACAAATTATAATAGGTACATACAAACATATACAATATACCTCCTCGAAGCCTCTCAGATTCATAAAGGTAGATTTGGTCATAATTATAATATAATTTTTCTTTCATGCTTAGTCTTTGGCTGCGTCTTATAGAATTAGGAGTGTTGACGTTCGTATGGCTCCTGAAGAATAACATGGAAAAAAAAAAAATTAGTTAGTATTGACTAGATATCTACTTTGCATCAGCTTCATTCCTGACATCCCCTTTTGTGACATGTTAGAAGGTTTAAACGTTCTAAAGGTGGCTTTACACGCTACGAGATCGCTAAAGCGATCTCGTTGGGGGTCACGGAATTTGTGACGCACATCCGGCCGCTTTAGCGATGTCGTTGTGTGTGACACCTATGAGTGATTTTGAATCGTCGCAAAAACGTTCAAAATCGCTCATCGGTGACATCGCCCCCTCTTCCCAATTTATCGTTGCTGCTGCAGGTACGATGTTTGTCGTTCCTGCGGCAGCACACATCGCTATGTGTGACGCCGCTGGAATGACAAACATCTCCTTACCTGCGTCCACCGGAAAAGGAGGAAGGAAGGAGGTTGGCAGCATGTTCCAGCCGCTCGTCTCCTCCCCTCTTTTTCTATTGGACGGCAGTTCAGTGACGCTGCTGTGACGCTGAACGAACCGCCCCCTTAGAAAGGAGGCGGTTCGCCAGTCACAGCGACGTCGCTGCACATGTATGTGCGTGTGACGCTACCGTAGCGATAATGTTCGCTACAGCAGCGATCACCACATATCGTGCCACCGACGGGGGCGGGCCGATGCTAGCAATGTCGCAGCGTGTAAAGCGGCCTTTAGGCTATGTGCGCACGTTGCGTAGTGTCCATGCTGAAAATTCTGCAGTGATCTGGCAGCCCATGTGCACTTCAAATCGCTGCAGAAACACTGCATAATGGATGCAGTGTGTCTGCAGAATAGATGCCGATTTCATGCGCTGTGGATGCTGCCTCTCCCATAGGCCTCTTATACACGTTCGTGAAAAACCACGCACGTTTTTCACGGACGTGTCAGAGGTGCGTTTTGCCCTCCGTGAGCCGTGTTTATGGCACTACGTGTGTTCTCCGTGTGTTATACGTGATAACACACGAAGAACCGGAACTTTCTGCTCACCTGTCCCTGGCATCGCTGTCCGTGGTGCTGATCTTCGGTCTCCGGTCCTGCCGACTCCCCGCTTCTGCAGCTTCTGGCCGCAGTGAAGTGAATATTCAATTAGCATAATGAGCGGCGGTCGGCAGCAAGTGACAGCAGCGGCAGAGACTGCAGGGCTGGAGAAGGTGAGTAAAGTTTTGTTTTTTTCTCACACACATGTCTTTTCTCCGGTGCGTGTCACACAGAACACATCCGTGTGGTCCATTTGCATTACGTGTGACACGTTTGCATTCTGTGTGACACCCGTGATGCCGGAGAGAAAACGGACATGTCAGCGTGAGAAACACGTAAGTACGAAACGGACACACGTTCCGTGCGCAAATACTTACGTGTGTCCAGAACCATAGGAATACCTAGGTCTACGTGTGTACGTGTCTCCGGTACGTGAAAAAACTGCCAAACACGTACCGGAGGCACGTACGTGTGAAAGAGGCCATAGACAGAGTAAGAGCAGCATCCAAAGCGCACCAAATAAGTGACAGTTGCTTTTTTGAGCGCAGCGATTAAGATCAAAATTTCAGCATGCAAATCGCTGCGCTCTCAAACACAACGTGCAGATGGATTTTGCACAATCTTCATAGATTGTGCTGGGGACGCAGGACACATGCATTTACGCTGCAGTGCTAAACACAGTGTAAATGCATGAAATTACGCAACGTGCGTACATAGCCTTAATGTGACATTAAACACCGTTGGGTATTTTCTGTCACCTAGGCCTCTTCATTGTCACTTCAAATGTGAAATGTATGTGATAGTAAAATAGTTTTGTAAATTTTGTTGTAAAAATGAGAAATTGCTGATAAACGTTTGTTTAACCCTTCTAGCTTCCTAACAAAAAAAAAAAATTTCAAAAATGGGGCTGATGTAAAGTAGACAGGTGGGAAATGTTATTTATTAACTATTTTGTGTGATGTAAATCTCCGGTTTAAAAGCGTAAAAATTCAGTTTGAAAATTGCAAAATTGGCTCTGTCATTAAGAGGTTAAGGCAGAAAGATAACCGGCAATGTTCAATTGAGGAAAGGGAAGCAAAGCATCACCAAGGAGTACACCCAGCGTTTGGAGACGTCCATGGCTTCCAGATTTCAGGCAGTCCCTTCGAGACCAAGGATGCACTGGTTCGTCCTTGGCCGTGTCAGCCCTATGTGGGAGCCCGCGGTAATCCCTGCACTTGTCTGCTGATCTGATAAGCAGATATAAGCAGCTAAAAGGAGCGGGTGGATCAGACTATCAAAAATCAATAAAAAAAAAATGAAAAAACCCCCCCCCCAAAAACTAAAGTTCAAATCACCGCCCTCATTGAAAATAAAACAGTTAAAAAATGACACACATATTTAGTATCGCCGCTTTCAGAAATGCCTGATCTATCAACATATAAAATCAATTTATTTGATTGGTACACGGCGTAGCAAGAAAAGAAATTCCAAACGACAAAATTACGTGTTTTTTTTGGTTGCCGTAACATTGCCTTAAAATGCAATAACAAGCAATAAATACAGCGCATCTACCCAAAACTTCTGAATTTTTCACCCCTTACATAAAAGAAGTATACATGTTTGGTATCTATGAACTCGTACCTGAGGCATTATACAGACATGTAAGTTTTGCCATATAGTGAACATGGTGAATAAAAAAAACCAAAAACCACACCATTGTGGAATTTCACAATTTCTCCACATGTGGATTTTTTTCACCACTTTCCAATAAACTATAGAGTAAAATGAATGGTGTCATTCAAAACTATTATTTAAACTTAAGCGGGCTTTAGACACAACGACATCACTAGCGATGTCGCTGGTGAAAGCACCCGCCCCCATCGGTTGTGCGTCACGGGAAAATTGCTGCCCGTGGCGCACAACATCGTTAGGACCCGTCACACATACTTACCTGCCTAGCGATGTCACTGTGGCCGGCGAACCACCTCCTTTCTAAGGGGGTGGTTCGTTCGGCGTCACTAAGCGGCCGCCCAATAGAAGCAGAGGGGCGGAGATGAGCGGGCTGAACATCCCGCCCACCTCCTTCCTTCCTCATTGCGGGCGGCTGCAGGTACGGTGATGTTCCTCGTTCCTGCGGTGTCACACATAGCGACGTGTGCTGCCGCAGGAACGAAGAACAACCTGCGTCCTGCAACAGCAACGATATTCGGGAAAGGAACGAAGTGTCAACGATCAGGTAAGTAATTTTGATCGTTTCACGCGCAACGACGTCGCTAACGAAGTCGGATATGCGTCACGAATTCCGTGACCCCCAACGACATCTCGTTAGCGATGTCATTGCATGTAAAGCCCGCTTTAAAGAAGAAAAAAACCTGTAAAAAAATAACTTAATAGATTAGATTTTTATTTTTTAAAACTTTTTTTTTGTTACTAGTCCCTCTAGTATAGGGATCAGCAGTCTGATTGCTGCTGCATTTTTTCTGATGAGAGCTGTACAGCTCTGATCATAAAAGGTCACTGTTCCCTTAATAGCCACAGCTTACGCGGTTCTTAGGCTGGAAACACACTTATGCGTGTAAAATCGGTCCGACTTTCATGAAAAAAACTCGGCCGATTTTAGTGCACGTTAGGTCAGTGTGCAATGCAAGTGCAATGCTTTTTTTTGTTTCCAGGCTAGCAGAGCGTGTGTAATGCGTGTGTGATCCATGTATGATCCTTTTATTTTTTCACTCAGCAGCTGTCATCTGCCATTCAGCTCTGCTTCTTGGCCGCTGACAGCAGCCACAGACAGAGCAATGTAGCAGAGCTGAATAGCCGATGACAGCAGACACAGACAGAGCTGCACGATCAGAATGAAGTCGGATGAACGTCACCTGACTTCATTGTCATCCCACGGCTCTGTCTGTGTGACATGGCCTGATTTTCGGTCACCGGTGAAGGTCTCACCGGTGACCGCAAATCCCCTGAGTGACCACAGTGAGCCGCCCCGTCACTGAGGTTTCCCGTGGCCACAGCAGAAGTCCTCCCGCTGAGATCTGTGGCTGCGGGTAACCTGAGTGACGTTATCGCTGATAGCGCGACTCACTTCAGTCGCTGCGGGTAGCTCACAGAGAGCGGTCGTGGTCTGTGACCGCTCTCTGTCAGCTTCCGATGTAGCAGAGCTGACAGCGTCGAGGGACCTCTGTGGATTACGTCGGACATGGAAGGGTATTTGGGGTCTTGAATAAAGTGGTAAAAGAGGGTTTTTTATTTCAAATAAAGGATTTTTGGGTGTATGTCTTAATTTTCTTAATCTTACAGGTTAATCATGGAAGGTATCTCGGGGAGACGCCTGCCATGATTAATCAAGGACTTAGTGGCAGCTATGGGCTGCTGCCATTAACTCCTTATTACCTCGATTGCCACCGCACAAGGTAATTCGGGATGGCCGGGTACAGTCCCGGGACAGTCGCATCTAATGGATGCGGCTATTCCGGGCGGCTGCTGGCTGATATTGTTAGGGTGGGGGGCTCCCCATAACGTGGGGCTCCCCATCCTGAGAATACCAGCCTGCAGCTGTGTGGCTTTACCCTGGCTGGTATTAAAATTGGGGGGAACCGCACGCCATTTTTTTTTTTTATTTTTTTTTTTACTGCATTATATAGACCCACCCACTGGCAGCTGTGATTGGTTGCAGTGAGACAGCTGTCACTCATCGTGGGAGCGTGTCTGACTGCAACCAATCATAGGCGCCGGTGGGTGGGGAAAGCAGGGAATACGAGATTGAATAATGAGCGGCCGGCTTTTTCAAAAGAGAAGCCGCCGGAGCAGTATGAACGCGGTGCAGCGCCGCGCCGGTGACTGGGGATCAGTGAATATGAGAGAGGGGGGAGAGGGATAGACCGACATGGACAGAGAGAGAGACAGACCGACAAGAGAGAGAATAGAGACCGAGAGGGAGAGACCGACTGACAATAATCGCATGTTTCTCAAAACACTGGAAATGAGTGAGGTCTCACAATGTCGGTCAATCTCTATGATTGACCGACATTGTTAGACCTCACTCATTTCCAGTGTTTTGAGAAACATGCGATTAATGTATTTAGAAAAACGAATGTCAGTAGGATGGTGTGAGTGCCGGTCCATGTGACATGCTTTTTTTTTTCACGCTCCCATAGAGTTGCAATGGAGAGACTCGTGCGTGAAACTCTACAAATAGCAGCCTGCTGCGATTTTTTTTCTCAGTCCAATTTGGACTGAGAAAAAAATAGCAGATAGGAGCTGCCTCATTGTTTAACATGTGTCCGAGTGCAATGCGAGAATTTTTCGCATTGCACTACTGCGAGAAAATCGCAAGTGAGAAGCCGGCCTTAGACAAACTATGATATGGAAGTGTCAGGATCATCACATGACCTGACGCTACCATAGCAACCATCGGTACCCCGTGATCACTTCACGTGGCTGCAGATGGCGGCGAGGAAGCGCACGGTCCCCGCCGTGGCCATTTAAATCACGCTGCCGCACTTTGGCCGAGCGACTTAACAGGGAAACAGGTGCGGGTGGATCTTGGATCCAATTAGGGGGAGGGGGACAACTACATCAATTTTTTCACTAAAATTAGTAATTACTTCCGCTGTTGTAGTTGTACAAGCTATCTAGCTTTCTCTATCTATATATCATCCATCTATCTATATTATATAGCTATATATCTAAGTCATCTATCTCGGTCTACTGTTTCTAGTATCTATATCAGTCCATATATCTGACTATCTAGCATTTATCTATGATTTTTCTGGCTTTGCACAAATTTTACACATAAAAAAACATTAATATAGATCATATAGAGCAGGGGGAGAATACAGAGCACAGGAGATCAGCGGCGCCCCCAGGTGATGCTGCTGTCAGCTTGTTGCTCTTGATCAGCCTGCAGCAGCTCATCATATAGAGCAGGGGGAGAATACAGAGCACAGGAGATCAGCGGCGCCCCCAGGTGATGCTGCTGTAAGCTTGTTGCTCTTGATAAGCCCACAGCAGCTCATCACATAGAGCAGGGGGAGAATACAGAGCACAGGAGATCAGCGGCGCCCCCAGGTGACGTTGCTGTCAGCTTGTTGCTCTTGATAAGCCCGCAGCAGCTCATCATATAGAGCAGGGGGAGAATACAGAGCACAGGAGATCAGCGGCGCCCCCAGGTGATGCTGCTGTCAGCTTGTTGCTCTTGATAAGCCCGCAGCAGCTCATCATATAGAGCAGGGGGAGAATACAGTGCACAGGAGATCAGTGGCGCTCACAAATGATGCTGCTGCAGGCTTTTTCCTATTCATAAGCCGACAGCAGCTCATCACATAGCGCAGTGGAGAAATATAGTGCACAGGAGATCAGCGGCGCCCGCAGGTGACGCTGCTGTCAGCTTGTTCTTATTCATAAGCTTGCATCACCAAATCACAGCGCGGGGAGATATTACAGCGCACTGTAGAGGCTAAATTCCAGTTGGCTAAAGGACCTTTCCTGACATCATGTCCATGGCCTCCACCAACATAACTGATATCACGAAGATACTTCATGTGGTCATGGAGTTGTTTATAACAGAATCAGGGAGTCTGGGGGTAAGACGTCCAGATGTAGGGGGAAAGTAAGGGGGGGGTACCTCCCCCTTGCATGATTATAGTGGATGGCGGGAAACTTTGCCACGCCTACCAACCAAGCCAGTAATCCCTACTAACCAAAATGGTCACGCTCACTTCCCAGACAGGTCCTTCTAGCCACAACCCACAGAGCAGACAGCTGCACACAGGGGACGGGGAAGAGAGAGTACGGAATACGAAGAGGGTGCAGGGTACTGTGTGGCAGCAGGGAGTCAAAATGACATTTGCAGTGATACTGTCACGCTCCCCGGGTCCTCCGCTCCGCTCCCCGGCTCACCTGCCACGCTCCCCGCTCTCCAGCCTCCTTTGGCCGCGCTCCCCAGGCTCCCTGGTCCCCGCTCCCGGCGCCCGTCGGCTTCCCAGCCCCTGGCCGGCGCTGCTGCTTCCTCCTCTCAGCTTCCTGCCCTGGCTTCTGGCACCCGGGCCGCGCGCATGCGCATTCGGGCGCGCGCGCGGTCACTGACCCTTTCTTAAAGGGCCAGTGTCCACTGACAGGAAATGATGCACACAGGTACAGGGTATAAAGGGGATTAATGTCCAAGGGGGCGGGGCCTGTTCTTCGTGTTTCCCAAGCTAGGAGTCAGGTCTCCTTGTGTTCCTGTGAGATACTTACCTCTCTCTCTTTTAGAGCCGAGCCTGCATTGCCATCCGGTCCTGCTGTATCTCGAACCCCGAACGCTGCCTATCTACCATCCTGACAGTCCATACCATCCCGGTTCCCTGCGGTGACCCGTCATCTTGCTCCAACGGTTCCGGACCCCGCCTAACATCATCCCGGCTTCCGAACCTGAGCTCCGTCACCCGGACCACCATCAGTGACCCCGTGGTCCCAGGGACTTCTCCATTGTGTTCTAAGTGCACGGACTGTTCTGCTACCTAAAGTGCTCCGGCTACCGGACTCCGTTCCCTCTTCGGGGAGTTCGGTCCAGTGGATCCACCTCCCGGGTCTGCCCATCCATCTGGCCCTAACAGTAAGAACAGGCCATGGATCCCGCCGAAGCGCTAGCGGCCTTGCAAGAGGAACTCCAACGCCAGCGTGAAGTCCAGACCCGCATGCTGAACTTTATGACTTCCGTGGACGCCCGCCTGAACACGCTACAAGCCTCGGTCACATCTTCTGCGCCCCGGGTCTCCACTAGTCAATCCACGGCTCCCGCTCCCGTGGCAGCCTCTTCGGATGCTTCCAGACTTCGTTTGGCTTCACCACCCCGTTACGCCGGAGATCCCAAGACCTGCAGGGGGTTTATAAACCAATGCTCCCTTCATTTCACGCAGCTGCCGCATTTGTTTGCCTCCGACCAAGCCAAGGTCGCCTTCATAATGTCTCACCTAGAGGGCGAGGCACTGGCGTGGATGAACCCCTTGTGGGAGAAGGAGGACCCTATGACCAAGAATCTCCAAGAGTTCCTGCAGGCCTTTCGCAGCACCTTTGACGAGCCGGGACGCGCCTCCGCGTCTGCTTCATCTCTTCTCCGGTTACGTCAAGGAACTCTGACGGTGGATCAATACGCCATCCGTTTCCGCACCTTGGCTTCAGAACTTGGGTGGAATAACGAGGCCCTAACAGCCGCCTTCTGGGAAGGACTCGCGGGTCGAATCAAAGATGAGCTGGCTGGACGTGACGTACCGTCCACCCTGGACGCCCTGATTACCCTAGCGACTCGAGTGGACATTCGCTTTCAGGAGCGGTCCAAAGAGGTGTCCCGTGAGAGACGTCCGGTACGGCATGCCTCTCCTCCACAGAAGCCCGCCGTACTCCAGTCAACGACCTCTGGTGCCTCCGTCCATGAGCCCATGCAGATCGACCGTGTGCGACAGTCTGAACAACGTCGAGCAGAGCGACTCGCCAAGGGTCTCTGCTTCTACTGCGGAGAGGGCACACACCTGCTACGCGCCTGTCCAGAGAGGCCGGGAAACTCCAAAGCCTAGGGTTGGTAGGAGAGGCCACCCTAGGTGCTGGGACTCTCTCAGACCCGGTTACATGGACTGTGCAAGTGACAACGGGAGAGACGCGGTTTACGGCTGAGGCGTACCTCGATTCTGGGGCAGCAGGCAATTTTATCCAGCAGGCCACGGTGGACAAATACCAGGTGCCTGTTACTCCACTCGCCAAACCTCTTGTGATTGCCTCTGTGGATGGGAGACCCCTCTCTGACACCATCTCCTGGATCACCAAGCCGCTTGAACTGCGTATCGGCGCTCTGCACACCGAGAACATCGCTCTCTACGTCCTCCCACACATGTCACATCAAATCCTGCTGGGTCTTCCTTGGTTGCGGACACACGAACCTTCAGTCAGCTGGGGCACTGGCGATATCACTCGATGGGGGTCTTCTTGCCATGATACCTGTCTGAAGACCATAAAACCCATCCGGCGACCTCCGGTTCCAGAGACCCTACCGGGACTACCCTCAGCCTATTGGTCCTTCGTAGACGTCTTTGATAAGAAGGAGTCAGAGGTACTTCCGCCACATCGCCCTTACGATTGTGCCATTGACCTGCTCCCGGGAACTACACCACCTCGAGGAAGGATATATCCATTGTCTCCAGCCGAAACAAGGGCCATGTCTACGTACATCACAGAGAGCCTGGCTAGGGGATTCATTCGGAGATCCTCCTCTCCTGCTGGAGCTGGCTTTTTCTTTGTAAAGAAGAAAGAGGGCGACCTACGACCATGCATAGACTACCGGGGATTGAACCAAATTACCGTAAAAAACAAGTACCCCCTGCCGCTCATCCCCGAATTGTTTGATCGGCTCAGAGGAGCTCGTGTCTTCACCAAGTTGGATCTTCGGGGTGCCTACAACCTGGTCCGTATTCGCTCAGGGGACGAATGGAAGACCGCGTTCAACACTCGTGATGGGCACTATGAATACTGCGTGATGCCCTTCGGCCTGTGTAACGCACCAGCCGTCTTCCAAGAATTAGTGAACGACGTGTTCCGGGACCTTCTCTACGTCTGTGTGGTGGTATATCTGGATGACATCCTTGTCTTCTCTCCGGACCTCCAGACCCACCGTAAGAACGTGCAACAGGTTCTACAAAGACTGAGAGAGAATCGTCTGTACGCCAAGTACGAGAAGTGTGTCTTCGAACAGTCTTCTCTCCCCTTCCTGGGTTACCTCATCACCGAGACCGGACTGCAGATGGACCCAAAGAAGGTCTCTGCCATTCTCAACTGGCCTCCTCCTTCTGGACTGAAGGCAATCCAACGTTTTCTGGGATTCGCCAATTATTACCGCCAGTTCATTCCTCACTTCTCTGCTCTGACTGCTCCTCTCTCCGCCTTGACCAAGAAGGGGGCTAATCCAAAGGACTGGTCACCTGCGGCCGACGCCGCGTTTGGCTCTCTAAAGCGAGCCTTTGCCTCCTCTCCTGTACTCCACCGTCCAGAGTTAAACCGCCAGTTCACCTTGGAGGTGGATGCCTCCTCCTCAGGAGCCGGAGCAGTGCTCATGCAGAAGTCCTCCTCCGGGAAGATGGTGACTTGCGGTTTCTTCTCCAAGAGCTTCTCCGCCCCTGAACGCAATTACACCATCGGTGACCGAGAGCTATTGGCAGTCAAACTGGCTCTGGAGGAATGGCGCTATCTCCTGGAAGGTGCAGTGTACCCCGTCATTATTTACACGGACCACAAAAACCTGGAATACCTGCGGTCTGCTCAGCGACTGAACCCCCGGCAAGCCAGGTGGTCCTTGTTCTTTGCCCGGTTCGATTTCCAGCTCCATTTCCGACCCGCGGACAAGAATGTACGTGCTGATGCCTTGTCTAGGACTTTCATGCCCATGGAGCAGGAAGAGGAGACATCCCAACCCATCGTCTGTCCAAGTAAGATTATTCCGGTGGCTCCTGTCACCCTGGCCCAGATACCGCCCGGGAAGACCTATGTCTCTGAGACAGACAGGCATAAAGTGCTACACTGGGGCCATGCCTCGAAAACAGCCAGTCATGCTGGTCAGAAGAGGACATGGGGTGCGATTGTACGTCATTACTGGTGGCCATCCCTTCGCACGGACGTCGCCTCTTTTGTCTCTGCTTGCTCTTCTTGTGCCAGGAACAAGACGCCCAAACACCTGCCATATGGCCGTCTTCTGCCTCTGCCCATACCCTCAGTTCCCTGGCAACACATTGCGATGGACTTTATTACGGACTTGCCATTGTCCTCCGGACACACAGTCATATGGGTCGTGGTGGATCGGTTCTCTAAAATGGCCCATTTCGTCCCTATGGCTGGACTGCCCTCTGCCCAGGAACTCGCGGACGCCTATATACATCACATCTTCCGCTTGCACGGCTTTCCATCACACATTGTGTCCGACAGAGGAACTCAGTTCACCTCCCGCTTCTGGAGGGCTCTCTGTAAACATCTGGGAGTAACGCTGGACTTTTCCTCTGCCTACCATCCTCAGTCGAACGGCCAAGTGGAACGGGTCAATCAGATATTGACCACTTTCTTACGTCACTACGTCAACGCCCATCATGATGATTGGTCCACACTTCTTCCTTGGGCGGAATTCTCCCATAATCACCACGTCAGTGAGTCCTCCTCCTGTTCTCCCTTCCATGTCGTCTACGGACTTCAGCCGTCTGTCCCATTGCCTGTATCCTCTTCCTCGGACATCCCTGCTGCTGATGCAGTACTCCGTGACTTTACAACCATTTGGGACTCAGTTAAGGCGTCCCTTGCACGTGCATCCCTGCGGATGAAGAGACACGCGGACAAGAGACGTCTGGATCCTCCATGTTTCTCTCCGGGAGATCTCGTCTGGCTTGCTTCCAAGTACGTCCGATTGAAGTTACCATCCTACAAGCTGGGACCTCGCTACATCGGACCGTTTAAAGTCATCGGCAAGATCAATGAGGTCTCCTACAAACTGCAGCTTCCGGCCACGATGAGGATACCCAACTCCTTCCACGTCTCTCTGCTCAAGCCGGTTGTCCTTGGTCCCTTCTCCGCTGCTGCCAGTCCGGCCCCTCCTCCTATTGCTGAGGACGACATCTATGCGGTAAGGGATATCGTGGCCATGAAGACCGTTCGAGGCCGACAGTTCTTCCTGGTGGACTGGGCAGGGTATGGTCCTGAGGATAGATCCTGGGAGCCCAGGGAGAATGTGGGCACTCCGCTGATCCGTGCCTTCCTGTCCCGGTTGCGGGGAGGGGGGCGTGGGGGGGGGGTACTGTCACGCTCCCCGGGTCCTCCGCTCCGCTCCCCGGCTCACCTGCCACGCTCCCCGCTCTCCAGCCTCCTTTGGCCGCGCTCCCCAGGCTCCCTGGTCCCCGCTCCCGGCGCCCGTCGGCTTCCCAGCCCCTGGCCGGCGCTGCTGCTTCCTCCTCTCAGCTTCCTGCCCTGGCTTCTGGCACCCGGGCCGCGCGCATGCGCATTAGGGCGCGCGCGCGGTCACTGACCCTTTCTTGAAGGGCCAGTGTCCACTGACAGGAAATGATGCACACAGGTACAGGGTATAAAGGGGATTAATGTCCAAGGGGGCGGGGCCTGTTCTTCGTGTTTCCCAAGCTAGGAGTCAGGTCTCCTTGTGTTCCTGTGAGATACTTACCTCTCTCTCTTTTAGAGCCGAGCCTGCATTGCCATCCGGTCCTGCTGTATCTCGAACCCCGAACGCTGCCTATCTGCCATCCTGACAGTCCATACCATCCCGGTTCCCTGCGGTGACCCGTCATCTTGCTCCAACGGTTCCGGACCCCGCCTAACATCATCCCGGCTTCCGAACCTGAGCTCCGTCACCCGGACCACCATCAGTGACCCCGTGGTCCCAGGGACTTCTCCATTGTGTTCTAAGTGCACGGACTGTTCTGCTACCTAAAGTGCTCCGGCTACCGGACTCCGTTCCCTCTTCGGGGAGTTCGGTCCAGTGGATCCACCTCCCGGGTCTGCCCATCCATCTGGCCCTAACAGATACCCATCAACAAACTCCTTGCTCAGTTGACATCACAGGAAGTAGCAAAATCCCGGCAGGAGCGGTCACATGACTGCTCTGAGGCGGGGTAGAGGGGCTGACAGCAGGGCCGGTAAGTAGTTGCTTGGTATCTATTACCTGCCCCTATGTATGCCAATAGTGAAAAAAGCAAACAAAACAAAATAAGCCGGATAACCCCTTTAAGTTAAGTTTAACTTCATATAAAAATATTAATCTTTTATTTCCATTATTGCATGCCAGCAAACTACTTACGTAACATTCTCCGCAGTAGCATCCACGGCAAGTCTGGACTCAGTGGTCCTTGCTGACGGTCTGTAGAAACATACACATCAAGAGTTTTAGTGTTACAAGTTGAAAAAATGCAATTTTAAATAATAAAACCATCAATGTGGAGGGTGGATTGTCCTAGAAAATGTGGAGTAAAGACATGTTTCTTGTTCTCCTGCTCTTGGCTTCTGATCCACAAACAACAGCTACTCTGAGATTGATAGAGGCCCCTATAGATTTATGGCATGGCGGACACATTGTTGCACAGAAACCCCCCAGAGGTGTTTGGAAGCGGGAACAGCGAGAGTAATCACGCAAAAGAGCTTTGAAAATCCGAATCGACTAAGAACATCTATACACCATGATTATTGGGCTCTTCACAGCCTAAAAATACAGCCCGCTCCTACCCTAGAAGTGGAGCAACTGGAGATTCTCCAATTCAGGCACTTCACCTCATCTCTCCCTGAATCCCTCATACAGTGGGAAATTGGGTAAAGGTTTTTGGGGTTGATGTCCACTGTGTAGCATCCAAAAACACAGCTGGCATCAAGCCTCAGTGTTAGAAATGGAGAGGTGTCTTTCACCCCCATTACTAACACAGTAAAATTTCAACCCCTTCACCCTCGAGCCTGTTTTCACCTTCATGGCCGCGCCATTTTTTCAATTCTGACCAGTGTCACTTTTTGAGGTGAAATCTGGAACGCTTGAACAGACCCCAATGATTCTGCAATTGTTTTTTTCGTGACAGATTGTACTACATATTGATGAATTTAGGACAATATCTTTTTTACATTCCTGAAAAAAAATGGAAATTGGCAAAAATGTTGAAAATTTTGCATCTTTCAATTTTTCTGACATTAAACCAGAAAGTTATGTCACACAAAAAAATTAAATTACAGTTCCCACATGTCTACTTTACATCAACACAATTTTTGAATTTTTTTTTGGTTAAGAAGTTAGAAGGGTTCAAAATTTATCAGCAATTTTACAACAAAATTTACAAAGCAACTTTTTTTTTTTTTTTTTAGGGACCATTTCACATTTGAAGTGACCTTAAGTTTACTATTTTGGAAAATAGATAGACCCCCCCCCCAAAGAATGTATATAGATGTGTGGTGAGCACTTTGAATACCTAGATGGTTTAGGGGATTTTATAAATTTGTGACTTGAAAATGAAAAAAAAATTAAAAAAAAATAAAATCAATTTTACCACAAAAATGTTCTTTTAGCCTCTTTTTTTTCATTTTCACAAGGGCAACAGGATAACTTGGACCCCACAATTTATTGGGCAATTTCTCCCGGGTATAATGATGCCCCATATGTTGTAGGAAACCATTTTATGGGTGCATGGCAGGGCTCGGATGGGAAGAAATGACGTTTTGGAGCGCAGAATTTGATGTAATGATCTGTAGGTGTCATGCTGCATTTGGAGAGACCCTGATGTGGCTAAACAGTGGAAAGCCCCCAGAAGTGAACCAATTTTGGAAACTAGACTCCCCAAGGAATTCAAGTAGATGTGTGGTGGGCCCTGTCAAACCCCAGGTGTTTTAGGGAATTTTGTGCCATGAAAATAAAAAAAAAATACATTTACCACAAAAATGTTCTTTCGATTGCATATTTTTCCTTTTCACAGGGGCAACAGGATAAAATGGACCCCAAAATTTGTGGGCAATTTCTCTTATCCTGATACCCCATATGTGGTGACAAAACAATGTTTGGACACACGGCAGGGTTTGGAAGGGAAGAAGTGACATTTTGGAGCCGGCACCTGTTATGTGAATTTAATAATGTGGTGGTGTCTGGTTGGCAAGTGTGTGTTGTGTAGAATACATCAGATTGGCATGTGTGAGATGTGAAGAGCGTGTCAGGTTGGCATATGTGAGTTATGCAGAGTACATCACATTGTCCATCAGGTTGTCGTGTGTGTCATGTAGAGTACATCAGGTTAGCGTGTGTGTTTGGTTGAGTGCATTAGGATGGCATGTGTGAGTAGGATTTAAACCAGATCAGAACCCCAATTTGCAGACACGATGTTTCGGCGTGATTGCCCCTCGTCAGTGCAAATTTTGGGAACTGATCTGGCTTATGAGACGCTATAGTGGGGACCACGGGGAAAACTATTCTCCTTACGGAGACCTGACAAACCAGTCTGGCGGACAGTGAGGGGTCTTAATAGCTGCAAAGCCCCTCTGGGAAATATTCAAATTGTCTCTCCAGGAAAGAGACAAACTCTAGTGCCACCTATTGGAAGTAGCAATCCTAAAAGTCAAAAGTGGCCTTTTAAACAAGCCATTTCATATGACTTAGGATTTAAACCCTGAAAATGTAGAAGTTTATGAATGCACTCAAAGCATGTCCAGGGTATAGCCATGCAGAAAACTGGAGTTTTATATAAAATACCAACAATCAAAAACAAATCCTGGCCAAAATCAAGCTTGGACACTGATCAGTGATGTGCGTCACTCAGCAGTGGCTCGGTGGCTGCAGGATGCACACACGTATGTATTTGCAGGGTAGCAACACCACCCACGTGTCAGGCTCTGGTGCCGTGCAGTTAGAAACCGCAATCACCTTCTTGGGCTCACAATGATGATGTAAAGTAGACATGTGGGGAATGTTATTTACTATTTTGGTGACATATCTCTCTGGTTTAAAAGCTGTAGGGAATCAGCTCTGGTAGATAATGGCAGGGGTGCAGTAATGAGGCACACGCAGGTTTTCAATCCATAAAGTCAGAGTTTTATTTACACTGAAAACAAACAAATGCACAGTCTTATTTCAGAGAGAGATTGTAGAATGGGGCTTTGTAAACCGCGCCAAAGATCACTGATGAAATCTTGGATTAATGTAAACTTTTTATTCTTGCACAGGTCTACGCGTTTCAGGAGGCTCTGCTCCCTTCCTCAGGACCAAACAGGCATAAGTTACATCAAATCGGATTTGATGTAGCTTATGCCTGTTTGGTCCTGAGGAAGGGAGCAGAGCCTCCTGAAACGCGTATGTGGCACCCCAGGGTTCAGTTGCCACAAATATACCTGTACCTGGGCAGGGAAGGATCTCCACATCAGGTAATCCCACATACAACATCTCCACTTCAAGCCTGGAGGGGGAGCTCTACAAGTCGAGTTCAGGTGAGGTCCCCTTTAAAGCCAGGTTTGGAGGTGGAGTCAGAGAGACAGTTGACAGTTGGAGAAAAGGAGACTGTGCGAGCAGAGAGTGAGGGAAGACATAAAAATGGAGAGGGCGGTGCTTAGCCCGCACAAGTAACTGTGTGACCGCCTGAGGGCTCAAGAGTGAGGCAAAAGAGGAGTGACCGGGGAGGTGGAGCCTGACCGGTTCATCCCCAAGGAACAGCGCTGATTATCGGACACCGGCGTCCGAGATTGTGAGGGATCTAATCTGCCCAGCAATAAAGACCGGGGGCCAGGGAGACTGCAGATCTCCTGGCCGCAGCAGCACCTGAAGGCAAAGCCGCTACATAGAGCTTAGGGACCGCAGTGAGTACAGCAGTGCCCCTTAGAGAAGCTCCCGCTGCCTGCCATACAGGTGAAGACAGTGAGAGAGGGTCGAGGTATAGCTACAGGCAGCCTAGTACCAAGGAGAGACACAGCGCAGCAGGGAGGCCTCACAACTACCTGGTGCAGAGATCCTGAACTGTTCCCAGATTACCCAAAAAAACTGTAACATCAGAAACTGAACCCCTTTTTAACACCTGCAAGTAAAATCCTGTCAGAGTTAATGAATTGGTGTGACGCACTTTATTTCTTCATCTGAGAAGCCATAGGCTGCTGCACTAAAGTGACAGTTGAAAAGGCTGTGAAGAAAAACCGCCATATCTCTGTACTACTAAAACTGCCCTGGGGACCCCGCTTCACCTACGGGAAGCGTAAACAACTGGCTGCCTAACCATCAGCCCAGAGGTCTGACCTGCAGCCCCAGTAACCATACTGGAACCATAGGTGGCGTCACGAAATACTTATTTATTTATTTATTTTCTTTATTATTTTTTTTTTATTTTATTATTTTTTATTTTTATTACTTATTGACTTTCAGCGACCACCAGGGCCACGGAACCGGGCACAGGCCCCCGTGACATAATCCAATTAACCAACACCCGGAACTGAGTACCCCACAGCCCTGGGGCGGGTCACGTAGACCTGAACAAGAATAAAAAGGTTACATTAATCCAAGATTTCATCAGTGATCTTTGGCGCGGTTTACAAAGCCCCATTCTACAATCTCTCTCTGTTATCAGCCACCTGGGGTACTGCTGCCGTTGATCCGGATTTATACTGTTACAGGAGTTGTGCCTTTCACAACCCTCCTTGGTGAGTAGGATTATCCTTTCTGTCACCCCCTGTCTGTCAGGGTAAGACCCTATTGCGCTTCTTTGTCTACAGGTTTTTTTATCTACAGTCTTATTTCAGACAGGAATGCAAAGCAGAAGTTCAGCTTGTCAAAGAGCACAGCAAAGGTTCTGGAGGTGTCAGTCCATTCAGGTATATCACTTTCCAGCCCAAACACCCACCACATAGAGAGGGTACGGCTGCCTATTTATACTATGTTAATCCTGCAGCTGTGCCCCTTGAGAGTTGCCCCAAAAACCTGGAATAGCAGAGAAGATCTTGGCCAGGTTTTCTCTCTTTTCCTGCTGCTCACCAGTGCAAAAGGCATCTGCTAGGTGGAATAAATCTCCCATCTACCACCATACCCTTTACTGAGTCACAAAACATACAAATTAATAGTTTGAAAATTGTGACATTTTTAAAATTTTTCACAAATCGACAATATTTTCACAAATAAATGCAAAAAATGTCATCTTAATTTTACCACGAGCATGACATACAATGTGTCACACAAAAAACAACTCTCTCAGAATCACTGGGATCCGTTGAAGTGTTCCAGAGTTACAAGTGCAGCTCAATAAATTAGAATATCATCAAAAAGTTTAATTTATTTCAGTAATTCAATACAAAAAGGGAAACGCATATATAGAGTCCCTACATACAGAGTGATCTATTTCAAGTGTTTATTAACTGTTGTTTACACGGGACGACCGATTGTGCGATTTCACAATCGATCGTACCCCGCCCCCGTCGTTTGTGTGTCACGGGCAAATCGCTGCCCGTGTCGCACAGTCGTGACACCCCCGTCACACGTACTTACCTGCTGAGCGACCTCACTGTGGGCGGCGAACGTTCACTTCCTGAATGGGGAGGGACGTTCGGCGTCACAGCGACGTCACCTCAGCGGCCGGCCAATAGAAGCGGAGGGGTGGAGATGAGCGGGATGTAAACATCCCACCCACCTCTTTCCTTCCGCACTGCCGGCGGGAGCCACGGGACGCAGGTAAACTGTGTTGATCGTTCCCGTGGTGTCACACGGAGCACCGTGTGCTGCCACGGGAACGATTAACAACCTGCTGCAGGAAAAATAAACGATATTATGAAACTGAGAGACGAGTACACGACTCACGATTTGTGAGCGATACTGCGTCGCTCAGAGGTTTCACACGAGACGAAGTCGTGTACGATGCTGGATGTGCGTCACAAAAACCGTGACCCCGACGATGCATCGCACAATCCATCGTCTCGTGTAAAGCACCCTTTAATGTTAATGATTATGGCTTACAGCCAATGAAAGCCCAGAATTCATGATCTCAGAAAATTAGAATATTATATAAAACCAACCGAAAAAATGATTTTAAGCTCAGAAATGTTGGCCCCTACTAAAAAGTCTGTACAGTAAATGCCCTCAATACTTGGTCTGGGCTCCTTTTGCATGAATTACTGCATCAATGCGGCGTGGCATGGAGGCGATCAGCCTGTGGCACTGCTGAGGTGTTATGGAAACCCAGGTTGCTTTGATAGCAGCCTTCAGCTCATCTGCATTGTTGGGTCTGGTCTCTCATCTTCCTCTTGACAATACCACGTAGATTCTCAATGGGGTTAAAGGTCAGGTGAATTTGTAGTACTGTGGTTATTAAACCAGGTATTGGTACTTTGGCAGCGTGGACAGGTGCCAAGTCCTGCTGGGAAATGAAATTTCCATCTCCCAAAAGCTTGTCGACAAAGGGAAGCATGAAGTGCTGTAAAATTTCCTGGTAGATGGCTGCGCTGATGTTGGTCTTGATAACCACAGTGGACCTACACCAGCAGATGACATGGCTCCCCAAACCATGACGGATTATGCAAGCTTCACACTAGACCTCAAGCAGCTTGGATTGTGGCCTGTCCACTCTTTCTCCAGACTCTGGGACCGCGATTTCCAAATGAAATGCAACATTTACTTTCACCTGAAAACAACACCTTGGACCACTGAGCAACAGTCCAGTTCTTTTTCGCCTTGGCCCAGGTAAGACGCTTCTGGCATTGTCTATTGGTCATGAGTTGCTTAACACAAGGAATGCAACAGCTGTAGCCCATGACCTGGATATGTCTGTGTGTGGTGAATCTTTTAGCATTGACTCCAGCAGCAGTTCACTCCTTGTGAATCTCCCCCAAATTTTTAAATTCGCTTTTCTTAACAATCCTATCAAGGCTGCGGTTATCCCAGTTGCTTGTTAACCTTTTTCTACCACACTTTTTCCATCCACTCAACTTTCCATTAATATGCTTGGATACAGCACTCTGTGAACAGCCAGCTTCTTTAGCAATGGCCTTTTGTGGCTTACTCTCCCTGTGGAGTGTGTCAATGACTGCCTTCTGGACATCTGTCAAGTCAGTGTACCGCCCCGCACAGCCGAGCCGCTCGGATCCGGGCTCGTTGGTGGGTGGCTCGAGCGCCTCCGGACCCGGCGCACTTCGCTCCGAAAGCATGCTGGCGCTACTTAGGGGGTAGGTAGGTGTATGGCCAGAGCCGTGTTTGAGTTCGTGACGCCACCCACGGGATGTGGTGAAGGTGTAGACACCACTGCTGCGGTTACGGGGCACCCGGGGGAGATGGTGATGCAGCAAGATGTTAACCCCTCCGTGGGCAGGAATGATGGCCCCGGGACCCGTTGAGAGTAGTAGAAGCTGGGCGATGCAGGGCGGTATGCGGCCGGATGGCACTGTTGTACTCACTATTATTGACACACACAAGTCTCTGGTAAACAAAGTTGATGGTGGTCGGTGCCCGCAGCCGGCTGCGCCTGCTCCCCCACCCGGTTTGGTAGTCTTGGCCTTTCTCCTGCACTGTGTAGTGTATTTGGGCTCCTGCGCTTCAGCGATGGGAGTCCGTTCCCAACTGTGTATATGTCCGCAGAGCCCGTTTGCCCGCACACGCTGGCCCGTGGAATCTCTCTGCCTGTGCGGTGGCTTTCTAATCCCCTCGCTGGGCTGTTGTCTTCAGTCGGGAATTGGGTGGGAAAGGACCTATAGTCAAGACCGCAATCAGTGAATTAACTCGGTCCAGTGGATTCTGGACCTCGTTTCAGGGTCTGAGTACCCGCTGTGTGCTCCGGTTTCCGAGTCGGTTCCCCGGGTCGGTACCGGCGGGCTACTACCCTGTCCCGGTCCACCACGGTTCCACCGAGCCGTCTTCCCGGCTCCTGCAGGCTAGGCCACCATATGCCTCCTAGCCGAGGTACCAGGGCTAAGACCCTGGCACCTGTCAGTCACCACAGGCCTGCTGCACTCCACACTCCTCTTTTCAGACTACTCCTACTGGGAACTGACTCTTCTCCAGCCCCAGGCTGTTTGAACTCTTAAGCGGGCTTTACACGCTACGACATCGCTAATGCGGAGTCGTTGGGGTCACGGATTTTGTGACGCACATCCGGCCGCATTAGCGATGCCGTTGCGTGTGACATCGATAAGCGATTTTGCATCGTTGCAAAACCGTGCAAAATCGCTAATCGGCGACACGGGGGTCCATTCCCAATTATCGTTACTGCAGCAGTAACGAGGTTGTTCGTCGCTCCTGCGGCAGCACACATCGCTGCGTGTGACGCCGCAGGAGCGAGGAAGCTCTCCCTACCAGCCTCCCGGCCGCTATGAGGAAGGAAGGAGGTGGGCAGGATGTTACGTCCCGCTCATCTCCACCCCTCCGCTGCTATTGGGCGGCGGTTCAGTGACGTCGCTGTGACGCCGCACGGACCGCCCCCTTAGAAAGGAGGCGGTTCGCCGGTCACAGCGACGTCGCCGGACAGGTAAGTATGTGTGACGGCTGTGGGCGATGTTGTGCGGCACGGGCAGCGATATGCCCGTGTCGCGCAACAGATGGGGGCGGGTACCCAGACTAGCGATATCGGGACCGATATCGCAGTGTGTAAAGTAGCCTTTAGGTGGGTGTGCACCAACCAACTGGTCACGCCCTCTGGTGTGTCCATCCAACCCTGAGAGTGGTGACTAGGGTTTTAAAGGTTGGCTGATGTTACCTTATTGAGGGACAGGTTTAATTCGGGGGTCTATCTGTGACTACCTGGCTAGTCCAGGACGTTACATCAGCAGTCCTCCCCTGGCTTGTGTAGCCTACTGTACCAGCTTTAGAAACCATTTTAAATGCTTAGGAAGCCTCTGCAGATGTTTTGTGGTAATTCTAATTTTCTGAGATAATGACTTTTGGGTTTTCATCAACATTAACAGAAATAAACACTTGAAATAGATCTCTGTATAATATGTGTTTCACTTTTTGTATTTAATAACTGAAATTAATTAACTTTTGGATGATAGTCTAATTTATTAAGAAGCACTGGTACTACCTTATAAAGTGAGGCTAGTCAGAATTGATAAAATTGGCCTAGTCTGGAGGGTGGAAACAGGTTGCCTGGTGAAGAGGTTAAAACTGTGGGTATTTGAGAGTAATCAAATTGCCCTGGGTAGTGTATTCCAGAGAATTGGTGCAGCCTGAGAAAAGTCATGGAGACGGGAGCGGGATGTTTGGTTTATTGAGGATGTTAGTCTTAGATAAAAGCATAATTAGATTGTTTGGTGCATATTCAAAGTAGTAGGTACATTTAGGAGATATTTGAAACAAAGGAAATGGATACTTTGCCTAAAATGTGAAGGATGAGCATGGTGTCAACCCCTTCACCAGCGGGCGATTTTCCGTTTTTTCCTCCTCTTTTTCAGTGAGCCATAATTTTTTTTTTTTTTTTTGAGCTGTCAATCTTGTCATATGCGGGGTTGCTTTTTGAGGGTTGTACGTTTGAGAGTTGTACTTTTGAAAGAAATCATTAGTTTTACCATATAGTGTACTGGAAAATTGGAAAAAAAATTCCAAGTGTGGTGAAATTGCAAAAACAGTGTAATTGCACGATTGGTTTTGGGGTCTTTTAGTCACCGTGTTCACTCTATGGTAACACTGATGTGTCCATATGATGCCTCAGGCCAGTATGCGTTCGTTGATACCAAAACATTTATACTTTTACCTTTATCTAAGAAATTCAAAAAATTCAGAAGTTTGACAAAAAAACAAACAAAAAAACGCACTTTTGGCACCATTTTTCTGAGACCCATATTCTTCTTATTTTTCGTGATTTGGGGCTCTGTGACTGATTATTTTTTATGTTTTGAGCTGGCGTTTTTCATCATACCATTTTTGTACACATACCACGTTTTAAGTGCCAATTATTGCATTTTTAAAAACTTTTTCCGCAACCAAAAAACTTAATTTTGGTGTTTGACATTTTTTTTCTCACCACATCATATACTAATCAGATTAATTTACCGTATTTTTCGGACTATAAGACGCACTTTTTTCCCCCCAAATGTTGGGGGAAAGTGGGGGGGTGCGTCTTATAGTCTGAATGTAGGGCTGCGGGGAATGAGGGTGCTGCGGTGGAGCGGGTCATCGGGGGCACGAGCAGGCTGCAGCAGCGCCTGCCGTGACCACGTGGAACTGCTAATTTAATATGCACGCGCATCCTCCCGCCCATCTTTCAGCGCTGAAGTCGGCGCTGACAGGTGGGCGGGATGATGGGCGGGGGATAAACAGCCGCCCGCATGATCACCCTGGCAACTACAGCCTGGAGTGATCATGTGCGGCTGTATTCACTGCCCCCCGCACATTATCATCAGCGTGGGGTGCAGTGAATTAGTATATTCACCTATCACCGTTCCCCTGCAGCATCGCAATCTCCTCCTGGCTGACGGTGGCGGCCGCTGAGTGGAGACTAGCAGTGCGTACAGCGATGACGTCATCGTTGTGCGCACGTGTTCACACGCAGCCGCCGGCACAGACAGGAGGACATCGTGATGCTGCAGGGGAACGGGGACGGCTCCACTCAGCGGCCGCCGGCAGCCAGGAGGACATTGCGATGCTGCAAGGGAACGAGGACGGCTCCTCTCTGCGGCGCTGCCGCTGACACAGACGGAGGAAGAGCGATGCTGCAGGGAGTGAGGTGAGTATAAACGTTTTTTTTTTTATGTGCCACAGGATGGGGGTGTATAGCAGGATGGATGGGGGTATATGAGAAGGATGGGGGTATATGAGCAGGATTGGGGTATATGAGCAGGATGGGGGTATATAGCAGGTTGGGGGTATTTGCCAGGATGGGTTACCGTATATAGCAGGAGGGGACCATATGCCAGGATGGGATATATAGCAGGATACTGTATATACAAGGCATGAGGATCATTACCAGGATGGGGTACCTTAGTAGAGAATTTGGGGACATTACCCCCATAATAGTGTCAGCAGCAGATCCTCGACCCATAACAGTGTGTCATGACTCCATTTTTCGCTTAAAATTTTATTTTCCTATTTTCCTGCTCTAAAGCCAGGGTGCGTCTAATGGTCCGGTTCGTCTTATAGTCCGAAAAATACGGTATATTTTGATAGATTGGGCCTTTCTGAATGCAGCAATACCAAATATGGGTATATTTTTTAACTTCTATTTTCATATATTCAATGGGGCGAATGGGGGGGGTGACAAATTTTTAGGGTTTATTTTTTCATATTGTTCAAAACATTTTTTTATACATTTTTTCTTTGTTTTACTAGTCCCTCTAGAGGACTTTATCACTGCAGTGTCTGATTGCTTCTGTATTTCTGATGATTAGAGCTAAACAGCTCTGATTAGCAGAAATGGTTCTTTCTTGTGAGTGCCAGCGCTGTCGGCTCTGACAGGAAATACATCATGAAAGCGACAGGGGTCAGCACATGATTCGTCACTACCATCATGGCCGGCTTTAGCTATGTGCAACTGGTGCGATCGCACAGGGTGCCGGCAGGCAGAATACAAAGGGGGTGCCAAAGGGAGCAGCAACTGAGTTTCATTTGTTGCTCCTGCTGTGCACAGGTTCCAGCAGGGGATGCCCTCCCCTCCTGTGGGCTCTGTGTCCTGTCTGTTCCCATCTTTACCAGAGAGATGGGGGAGTGGTGCCTCCTTTCCTTTGGAAAAAGAAAACAGCTACATAGAGGAGCATAACGTGCGGTGTCATATGTGTAATGTATTATGTGCTGTCTGTATGTGTCATGTTATGTACAGGATGTGTGTGTGTCCTGTATAGTGTGCAATATCTATCTATCTATCTATCCCTTTATATACTAGCTATCTATCCTCCTTTCTTCTATCCATCAATCCTCCTTTCTTCTATCCATCTATCCCCCTTTCTTCTATGTATCCCTCTATCTAGCCATCTCTCTATCTTCCTTTATTCTATCATCTCTCTGTCTATCTATCCTCCATCTATTTATCCATCTATCTATCCCTTTATATACTACTAGCTGTACTACCCGGCTTCGCCCGGGTTAATAACTGTTGTTAACAAAATAGAATGTATTAACATTCCCGGGACAGAATGTATAAATAGAATATATTAACGCCCGGGATAGTAACTGTCTCTCTGTTTCTCTCCCATTCTCTGTCTGTCTCCCCCTCTGTATATATCTCTCTGTCTCTCTCTCTATCTCTTTGTCTGTCTCTTTCCCTGTCTGTCTCAATCTCTTTCCCTGTCTGTCTATCTATCTCTGTCACTTTCCCTGTCTGTCTCTTTCCCTGTCTGTTTCTTTCCCTCTCTCCCTCTGTCTCTTTCCCTGTGTCTGTCTCTTTGTCTGTCTCTTACCCTGTCTCTCTTTCCCTTTCTTTCCCTGTCTGTTTCCCTGTGTCTTTCTGTCTCTTTGTCTGTGTCTGTCTCTTTCCCTGTCAGTCTGTCTCTTTGTGTCTGTCTCTGTCTGTTTCTTACCCTGTCTGTGTCTACCTCTTTCCCTGTCTGTGTCTGCCTCTTTCCCTGGCTGCATTGTGACATGCCAACATTCCATATAAGAGCGTGGCTGCGCATTCTTCTGAAGTTCTGGCTGCACTGTGGCTCCCAGCTCCATTCGCTTTAATGGAGGCAGGTTTTTTGGTGAATAACTGTAAAGCGCGGGGTTAAAATTTCCCCTCAAAACATAGCCTATTACGCTCTCGGGTCTAGAAGTGTGAGTGTGCAAAATGTTGTGGCTGTAGCTGCGATGGTGCAGATGCCAATCCCGGACATACACACACACACACACACACACACACACACACACACACTCAGCTTTATTTATTAGATTATCTATCAATCCTCCTTTTTTCTATACATGTATCCTCCTTTCTTCTATCTATGTATCCCTCTATCTATCATCTCTCTATCTATCCTCCATCTATTTATCAATCTATCTATCTATCCCTTTATATACTATCTATTATCTATCTATATATCCTCCTTTCTTCTATAATCTAACCCTCTATCCCTTTATCTATCTATCCATCTATTATCTGTCTATCTATATATCTCTATCCTCCTTTATTCAATCTATCTATCCCTTTATATACTAGCTATCTATCCTCCTTTCTTCTATCCATCTATGCTCCTTTTTTCTATCTATGTATCCCTCTATCTATCCATCTATTTATCTATCCATCTCTATCTATCCTCCTTTATTCTATCTATCTGTCTGTCTATCTCGTTCTATAGCATCTATTTAGCTCTCCCTCTATCTACCGTATTTTTCATTTTATAAGACGCACCCCAAATATAAAGATGAAAATATATGGGGTTTGTTTAATAATCCGGTGGTGTCTTACCGGGGAGGTGGGGTGGCAGCAGTGGTGGAGCAGGGTCACAGGAGGTGGGGAGGCCCAGATGTTCACTGCAGCCTAGTGCTGGGGCTGTGGGCGCTGCTCTGTGCAGGGGCAGCCGGCGCTGCTCGGTGTTTGTGCTCGCTACGGGTGGGCTAGATGTGGGCTGTTAGACTGCTCTTAATCATGCCATTATTTGAAGCTCTATCTGCTTGAAATGCTTAGACCTGTAACTATCTATTCATCCTCCTTCTATTATTTATTTATCTAGCTATCCATTTATCTAACCCTATATATAATAATGATCTATCTAAATGTCTGTCTATCTCGTTATACAGTATCTATCTCTTTACATAGTATCTACAGTGGGGAAAAAAAGTATTTAATTACCAATTGTGCAGGTTCTCCCACTTAAAAAGATGAGAGAGGCCTGTAATTGACATCATAGGTAGACCACAACTATGAGACAAAATGAGAAAACATCCAGAAAATCACCTTGTCTGTTTTGATAAGATTTTGTTTGTAAATTATGGTGGAAAATAAGTATTTAGTCATCTAAAAACATGCAAGATTTCTGGCTCTCACAGACCTGTAACTTCTTCTTTATGCCTAAGCCACACGGCGAGAAAATCGGTGCGAGTGGAGTGCGATAAAATTCGCATTCCCCTCGGACCAATTCTAGCCTGTGTGTCAGCACACATGGGCGATTATTTTCTCAGCCCTAATCGGACCGAGGAAACAATCTCAGCATGCTGCGATTGTAAGCTGAGACTCTTTCTCTCGCACCCATTCAGGTGAATGGGGCGAGAGAAAAATCGCACTGCACTCGCGGTACACCGGTGTACTGCCAGTGCAGTGCGAGAATGGCAATAGCCGACTACGGAGGAGAGAGAGGGAGAGAAATCCCTCCCTCCCCTCCTCCGTGCCAGCCCGCCTCCTGCAGCTGAGGTCTTATCACATGATCGGACCTCAGATGCAGGCACACTCGTATGACACTCGGCTGCTGCTGTGCTGCCAGCGCGAGCAGAGTCTCATGCGAGCATCGCAGTAGTGCCCAGTGTGGCCCCAGCCTTAAGAGGCTCCTCTGTCCTCCAATCATTACCTGTAGTAATAGCACCTGTTTGAAGTTATCAGTACAAAAGATACCTGTCCACAACGGCAAACAGTCACACTCCAAACTCCAATAAGGTGAAGACCAAAGAACTGTCGAAGGACACCAGAAAAAAAAAATTGTAGCCCTTCACCAGGCTGGGAAGACAATCTGCACTAGGCAAGCAGCTTGGTGTGATGAAACCAACTGTGGGAGAAATCATATGAAAATGGAAGACATACAAGACCACTGATAATCTCCTTCGATCTGGGGCTCCATGCAAGATCTCACCCTGTGGGGTCAAAATGATCACAAGAACAGTGATTCCAAAACCACACGAAGGACCTAGTGAATGACCTGCATAGAGCTGGGACCCCCAAAACAAAGTCTACCATCAGTAACACACTGCGCCACCAGGGACTCCGATCCTGCATTGCCAGACATGTCCCCCTGGTTAAGCCAGTTCATGTCCGGGTCCGTCTGTAGTTTGCTAGAGAGCATATGGATTATAGACCTATGAAAGTTTGGTTCGGCGGGATCAGCCGGACTTTAGAAAAAGTTCTGTTCTGGACCCAAACTTCACCTGAACCTCATTTGAAATACACTGATTGGTAATTTGAGTCTCCGCCCACATGCAGCCAACCATACACAAATCACTTCCTCGGGCGAGTAGGTGGAGGTTTTTTTTGGTCCGCACTACATCTGATCACATGGTCGTTACCCCCAGTACAAGGCGTTCACACACTGCAAGTCGTTACCCCCAGTACAAGGCGTTCACACACTGCAAGCAGCTCAGAAAGGACTGGGCACCGACCGTACCCGAGCACTAAGAGTACCTGAGCTCTGAGCGTACCCGAGCACTGAGTGTACCTCAGCACAGAAATGTTTTACTGGGTGCTCAGCATACGCACAGCACCCGACTTAAACACTGATTGTTTTTTTTGTATATTCTATGTTCCATACCAATACCAAACTTTAAGGTTTGGGTCCGCTCATCTCTACTCATACGTTACATAGCATCACTGCTGTCTGCACATCACATGCAATGGTATAGTGTAGGTATGAAAGCCATTCTATCAGTATAATGCAACATTAGCAGCTGAGGTGAATTATGAGATCATACAGCAGCTGAGGTGTGTATAATGAGGTTCTTCATCAGGTGAGGTTTGTGTATAATGAGGTTCTGCATCAGCTGAGATGTGTATAATGAGGTTTTACCAGACATTTTACTGGGAAAGAATGGTAGAGACTGTGTAAAGTGTTGTTCAATAATGTCTCATTTGTGTCCAAATCAGTCCATGACCTAAAGGACAAAAGCTGCCATTTCTACGAATTGCACCTGCAGACGGTCCATACTACAAATTGCAAGGAGAATATGTACATAATAACAGTACAGGTACATGGGAATGTTCTTGGAGAGATGTATTATACTGGAACAGAGAGATAAGAGGTGAAGAACCTGCTGTGTGGTCCGGTGATGTTACAAATTATATGACTAAAGGCTGCTTTACACACAACGATATCGCTAGCGATCTCGTTAGCGATGTGACACGCCAGATCGCAGATACGATTTGCCTAGATCGCACATGTGATCGGCGTTACAAAAAACGACCTATGTGTGATCTCGACAAATCGTATCTGTGATCTGGCGTGTCACATCGCTAACGAGATCGCTAGCGATATCGTTGTGTGTAAAGCAGCCTTAAGGCCTAAGACACACGGCATGAAAATCGGAGCGAGTGGAATGCGATAAAACATAGCATTCCACTCGGACCAATATTAACCTATGTGCCAGCACCCATGAGCGATTATTTTCTCAGCCCTAATCGGACGGAGAAAATAGTTGCAGCATGCTGTGGGTGCAATGCAAGTCTGTTTCTCTCACACCCATTCAAGTCTATGGAGCAAGAGAAACATCACACTGCACTCGCAGGACATTGGTGCAGAGCGAGAATGGGAATAGCCGGCAAAGGAGGAGAGAGGGAGATAAATCCCTCCCTCTCCTCTTCAGCGTCGGCCCTACCCTCTTCAGTGCTGGCCCGCCCCTCCTCAGAGTTGGCCCGCCCCCGCAGCTGTTGGTCCGATCGCAAGATCAGACCTCAGTCGCAGTGACACTCGACTCCCGCTGTGCTGCCAGCGTGAGCCGAGTGTCATGCGAGGATCGCAGTAGTCACCAGCCTAAAAGGGAAAGTTGGGAGATCCAAAACAGAAATTCTAGTAAACACGTCTTTTTGGAAAAATGTTGGATCCGTGACGCCCCTGGACTATCATGTCGTCACAGGGTATTGCACTATCTGCCCTCCTGTGCAATATCCACCTCCTTCTTGGTTATGGGTCCCCAACTACATGGTGTTGCCTACATCAGCTAATTAAATCCTACGTACACTCTGCACCACAACCACCAGACACACCAGTGGACTGCCGGAGTGGAATAGGGTCGCCCACTTGGGGGGTTGGTTAGAGGAGGACAGGAGTGTCAGGAGTGGAGAGAGGTGTGTTGGAAGTGAAGGAGAGAGGAGGTCAGGAGCCGGGCTCCTAGGAAACTATCTAGGTAGCAGACGGTGGTCTGGGCTAGGGGATCATGGCAAGGGGCACGGAACTGTCGAGGAGGATAGCCGGCGGCCTTGCACCATCACCGGGCTGGGACCAGGACAAGACGGGGTACATGGACCCTAGGTCAGGGAGTAGCTTCAGGCAACTTGGCAATTTACCCGACGAGAATGGAGCCTTCAAGATCCGCTCTCCACCCGCTCCAAAATCGGGGTACTAGCGCAACGAGTGGGATAGCACTTTCCACTAAAACAGAAAATCCCAAGCGTGAACCCTGAGAGCAAGCTCCCACACTTAGCCACAGTGGGGAGCGGGAGCTGGCAAGTTCCATACTACCGGGACCAACAGAGAAGTAAACAGTGCCAGGAGGCAGGTCACGGATCGCCAGGCAGCACCATTGGGGACGGGACCCGAACTAGCTCCCCTCAGCGGCAACGGTATCCAGAACTTTGGTTTATCCAGTTGTTGGTGTCAGCTTAATGGACTGAGTACGCAAGTGACCCCCTTCGCACCCAACGACACTCCCCCCTCGCCATTACCGAGTCCCGGGGCATCCCCCTACCCATGGAGGGTTCTAACACCTGGCTGCCCCATTCCATCACCCCCGGGTACTCCCAACTGCAGTGGTGGTACTCCAAATTACTACATACCACGGGTGGCGTCACGAACTCTAACACAATCCCATGTAAATACCCCCTTCATTTGAGTGGCCGCACGACCCCGGGTCCGGAGACCCCTCGAGCCACCGCGGATCCTGATCCGAGCAGCTTGGCTTCTGGCATGGGGGCGGCACAGATCCTCCTTTACTTTCTATTTCTGAAAGAGTTGAAGATTGGGTAAAAACTTGGTATTTTCAGATTACCCAAGAACCCGTCTGAGTTCAGGTATCTGTAGCTTTTGCAGTAACAAATACCATAACTCCAGAGGTAAGGGTTACACCACAGACAGAGCCTTATAATAATAAAGCTACCGAAATGACAGCTATATTTAGTGCTTACCTTGGCTTCTGACAGGGATGGACTGTCTCCCGATTTCTCATTTTGACCGTCTTCTTTTTGGGGTTTGCTGAAATTTATACCAAAACCGATTGATTAGAAATCTCACGCACATAGTTACACATCAGCAAAGGAGCAAACTCCAATTCTCACCATTGGAAGAAGCAGAACCTATTACACACTATATTGACAAAGAAGGGAATTTTGTTTACTTACCGTAAATTCCTTTTCTTCTAGCTCTAATTGGGAGACCCAGACAATTGGGTGTATAGCTACTGCCTCCGGAGGCCACACAAAGTATTACACTTAAAAGTGTAAGGCCCCTCCCCTACTGCCTATACACCCCCCGTGGGATCACGGGCTCCTCAGTTTTAGTGCAAAAGCAAGAAGGAGGAAAGCCAATAAACTGGTTTAAGCAAATTCAATCCGAAGGAATATCGGAGAACTGAAACCATTCAACATGAACAACATGTGTATACAAAAAAACAGGGGCGGGTGCTGGGTCTCCCAATTAGAGCTAGAAGAAAAGGAATTTACGGTAAGTAAACAAAATTCCCTTCTTCTTTGTCGCTCTATTGGGAGACCCAGACAATTGGGATGTCCAAAAGCAATCCCTGGGTGGGTAAAATAATACCTCGTGATAGGGCCATAAAAACGGCCCTTTTCTACAGGTGAGCAATCGCCGCCTGAAGGACTTGTCTACCTAGGCTGGCGTCCGCCGAAGCATAGGTATGCACCTGATAATGCTTGGTAAAAGTGTGCAGACTCGACCAGGTAGCCGCCTGGCACACTTGCTGAGCCGTAGCCTGGTGCCGTAATGCCCAGGACGCACCCACGGCTCTGGTAGAATGGGCCTTCAGCCCTGAGGGAACCGGAAGCCCCGCAGAACGGTAGCCTTCAAGAATTGGTTCCTTGATCCACCGAGCCAGGGTGGATTTGGAAGCCTGCGACCCTTTACGCTGGCCGGCGACAAGGACAAAGAGTGCATCCGAGCGGCGCAGGGGCGCCGTACGAGAAATGTAGATTCTGAGTGCTCTCACCAGATCCAACAAATGCAAATCCTTTTCACATTGATGAACTGGACGAGGACACAAAGAAGGTAAGGAGATATCCTGATTGAGATGAAAGGGGGATACCACCTTAGGGAGAAACTCCGGAATCGGGCGCAGAACCACCTTGTCCTGGTGAAACACCAGGAAGGGAGATTTGCATGACAGCGCTGCTAGCTCGGACACTCTCCGAAGAGACGTGACCGCTACTAGAAAGGCCACTTTCTGTGAAAGGCGAGACAGGGAAACATCCCTCAAAGGCTCGAAAGGCGGCTTCTGGAGAGCAATTAGAACCCTGTTCAGATCCCAGATCCCAGGGCTTGTAAGGAGGGACGATATGACAAACCCCTTGCAGGAACGTGCGTACCTGAGGAAGTCGTGCTAGGCGCTTCTGAAAAAATACAGATAGCGCAGAGACTTGTCCCTTAAGGGAGCCGAGCGACAGACCTTTTTCCAACCCGGATTGCAGGAAGGAAAGAAACGTAGGCAAAGCAAATGGCCAGGGGGAAACTTCCTGAGCAGAGCACCAAGTTAAGAATATCTTCCACGTCCTGTGGTAGATCTTGGCAGAGGATAGTTTCCTAGCCTGTCTCATGGTGGCAATGACCTCTTGAGATAATCCTGAAGACGCTAGGATCCAGGACTCAATGGCCACACAGTCAGGCTCAGGGCCGCAGAATTCTGATGGAAAAACGGCCCTTGAGACAGCAAGTCTGGCCGGTCTGGTATTGCCCACGGTTGTCCTACCGTGAGATGCCACAGATCCGGGTACCACGACCTCCTTGGCCAGTCTGGAGCGACGAGGATGGCGCGGCGGCAGTCGGACCTGATCTTGCGTAGCACTCTGGGCAACAGCGCCAGAGGTGGGAACACATAAGGCAGCCGGAACTGCGACCAATCTTGAACTAAGGCGTCCGCCGCCAGAGCTCTGAGATCGTGAGACCGTGCCATGAAGGCCGGGACCTTGTTGTTGTGCCGGGACGCCATTAGGTCGACGTCCGGCCTCCCCCAGCGGCGACAAATTTCCTGAAACACGTCCGGGTGAAGAGACCATTCCCCTGCGTCCATACCCTGGCGACTGAGGAAGTCTGCTTCCCAGTTTTCTACGCCCGGGATGTGAACTGCGGATATGGTGGATGCCGTGTCTTCCACCCACGTCAGAATCCGCCGGACTTCCTGGAAGGCTTGCCGACTGCGTGTCCCTCCTTGGTGGTTGATGTATGCCACCGCTGTGGAGTTGTCCGACTGAATTCGGATCTGCTTGCCTTCTAGCCACTGCTGGAAGGCTTGTAGGGCAAGATACACTGCTCTGATTTCCAGAACATTGATCTGAAGGGTGGACTCTTGCTGAGTCCACGTACCTTGAGCCCTGTGGTGGAGAAAAACTGCTCCCCACCCTGATAGACTCGCGTCCGTTGTGACCACCGCCCAGGATGGGGGTAGGAAAGACTTTCCTATTGACAATGAGGTGGGAAGAAGCCACCACTGAAGAGAATCCTTGGCCGCCTGAGAAAGGGAGACGTTCCTGTCTAGGGACTTCGACTTCCCGTCCCATTGGCGGAGAATGTCCCATTGTAATGGACGCAGATGAAACTGCGTGAAAGGGACTGCCTCCATTGCTGCTACCATCTTCCCCAAGAAGTGCATGAGGCGTCTCAAGGGATGCGACTGGCCCTGAAGGAGAGATTGCACCCCTGTCTGTAGTGAACGCTGTTTGTCCAGCGGAAGCATCACTATCGCTGATAGAGTATGAAACTCCATGCCAAGGTATGTTATCGATTGGGTTGGGGTCAGATTTGACTTTGAAAAGTTGATGATCCACCCGAAACTCTGGAGAGTCTCCAGCGCAACGTTCAGGCTGTGTTGGCATGCCTCTTGAGAGGGTGCCTTGACAAGTAGATCGTCCAAGTAAGGGATCACAGAGTGACCCTGAGAGTGCAGGACTGCTACTACTGCTGCCATGACCTTGGTGAAGACCCTTGGGGCTGTCGCCAGACCGAAAGGCAGGGCTACGAACTGAAGGTGTTCGTCTCCTATAACGAAGCGTAGAAAACGCTGGTGTTCTGGAGCAATCGGCACGTGGAGATAAGCATCCTTGATGTCTATTGATGCTAGGAAATCTCCTTGAGACATTGAGGCGATGACGGAGCGGAGGGATTCCATCCGGAACCGCCTGGTTTTCACATGCTTGTTGAGCAGTTTTAGGTCCAGAACAGGACGGAAAGACCCGTCCTTTTTTGGCACCACAAACAAATTGGAGTAAAAACCGTGACCTTGCTCCTGAAGAGGAACAGGGATCACCACTCCTTCTGCCTTTAAAGAGCACACCGCCTGCAGAAGAGCATTGGCTCAGCCGGGAGGCGGAGAAGTTCTGAAGAATCGAGTTGGAGGACGAGAACTGAACTCTATCCTGTACCCGTGAGACAGAATGTCTCTCACCCAACGGTCCTTGACATGTGGCAGCCAAATGTCGCCAAAGCGGGAGAGCCTGCCACCGACCGAGGATGCGGAGAGAGGAGGCCGAAAGTCATGAGGAAGCCGCTTTGGTAGCGGTTCCTCCGGCTGCTTTCTTTGGGCGTGACTGGGCCCGCCAAGAATCTGAGCTCCTCTCATCCTTTTGAGTCCTTTTGGACGAGGAGAATTGGGACCTGCCCGAGCCTCGAAAGGACCGAAACCTCGACTGTCCCTTCCTCTGTTGGGGTTTATTTGGTCTGGGCTGAGGTAAGGATGAATCCTTACCCTTGGACTGTTTAATGATTTCATCCAATCTCTCACCAAACAGTCTGTCACCAGAAAATGGCAAACTGGTTAAGCACTTCTTGGAAGCAGAATCTGCCTTCCATTCCCTTAACCACAATGCTCTGCGTAAAACCACGGAGTTGGCGGACGCCACTGCCGTACGGCTTGTAGAGTCCAGGACAGCATTAATAGCGTAAGACGCAAATGCAGACATTTGAGAGGTTAAGGACGCTACTTGCGGAACAGATGTACGTGTGACAGTGTCAATCTGCGCCAAACCAGCTGAAATAGCTTGGAGTGCCCATACGGCTGCGAATGCTGGAGCAAACGACGCGCCGATAGCTTCATAGATGGATTTCAACCAGAGCTCCATCTGTCTGTCAGTGGCGTCTTTAAGTGAAGCCCCATCTTCCACTGCAACTATGGATCTAGCCGCAAGCCTGGAGATTGGGGGATCCACCTTTGGACACTGGGTCCAGCCTTTGACCACGTCAGGGGGAAAGGGATAACGTGTATCCTTAAGACGTTTGGAGAAACGCTTATCTGGATAAGCGTGGTGTTTCTGGACTGACTCTCTAAAGTCAGAGTGGTCCAGAAAAGTACTCAATTTACGCTTAGGATACCTGAAATGGAATTTCTCCTGCTGTGAAGCTGACTCCTCCACTGGAGGAGCTGTGGGAGAAATATCCAACATTTTATTGATGGACGCTATGAGATCGTTCACCATTGCGTCCCCATCAGGTGTATCCAGATTGAGAGCGGTCTCAGGATCAGAATCCTGATCAGCAACCTCTGTCTCATCAAACAGAGAGCCTTCCTGCTGGGACCCTGACCAGTGTGATGAAGTCGAGGGTCGCTCATAGCGAGCTCGCTTAGGCTGTCTGGGACTGTCGTCCGTGTCAGAGCCATCACCCCGGGATGCATGGGACCCCCCCGGAGCACGGATGTGTTCCAAAAGAGGGGAACCAGGGAGCATTGAATCAACAGTGCCCATGGTCTGAGTTACCGGTCTGGACTGCAAAGTCTCAAGGATTTTAGACATAGTCACCGACAGTCTATCAGCAAAAACTGCAAACTCCGTCCCTGTCACCTGGACAGTGTTCACAGGTGGTTCTCCTTGGGCCACCTCTAGCAGAGGCCCCGGCAGAGCAAGTGCTACAGGGGCCGAACATTGCACACAATGGGGGTCAGTGGCACCTGCCGGTAGAACAGCCTTACATGCGGTACAAGTAGCATAGAAAGCCTGTGTCTTGGCCCCTTTGCTTTTTGCGGACGACATGCTGTTGTCTAGCAATCTAGGAGGGTATATAGCCAAGAATAGCGACCGTACAATGCAATGTATCATACAAGCATAAAGTACAAATGAACACTGCGGCACTAGTGGGGTGAGCCCTCGAGGGCTGCTTACCGCCCGCTGAAAAGCGGGTGTGTGACCGCCAGAATCCCGTGCCTGGGTCTCCCAGAGCTCGTGTCCCTTCTCCACTCAGACTGCAAACAGGAATGGCTGCCGGCGTCCTGTGAAGAGGGGCGGGCCGTGGGCGTGCCCCAGACAAAGTGCGGGAAACTAGCGTCCCACTGTGCCTAGTGAGGGGGGTTGGAGTATGCTAAGCAGACTCCAGCCCTCGGCGCTGACGTTCTGACCAGCGTCCCGCCCTTCCCCTGACTGGCAGGCCTGGGGGCGGGAACGAAACGGAACTAGGCCGCAAAAGCCGGGGACTCGATTTATAAGCGCGGCCGTCGTATAAGCACGGCCAGCGCGGAAGTCCCCGGCGCACCACACGTCCCAGCCGCGCCGCAGTGTAAAAAACCGCCAGCCGCGGCCGGCGCGGCAGTTCCTAATACAGAAACTCACTCAGCAAAGCTGCAGTGAGTAAAGCACCAGCGCGCCGCGCTGCTGTCCCCGGCGCACTAACACACCCAGCAATGCTGGTGTGTGTGCGCGATCTGTACGGGGACCCAGAGTACCTTAATGTAGCAGGGCCCTGTCCCTGACGATACTCAGCTCCATGTCCAGCAGATTCCCAGGGGTTGTGGACGGAGCACGGTCTCCTGTACTTGGAGACCGATAGGATCCCACTTCACCCAGAGCCCTAAGGGGATGGGGAAGGAAAGCAGCATGTCGGCTCCAGCCTCCGTACCCGCAATGGGTACCTCAACCTTAACAAACACCGCCAACAAAAGTGGGGTGAGAAGGGAGCATGCTGGGGGCCCTAGTATGGGCCCTCTTTTCTTCCATCCGACAAAGTCAGCAGCTGCTGCTGACTAAACAGTGGAGCTATGCGTGGATGTTAGCCTCCTTCGCACAAAGCATGAAAACTGAGGAGCCCGTGATCCCACGGGGGGTGTATAGGCAGTAGGGGAGGGGCCTTACACTTTTAAGTGTAATACTTTGTGTGGCCTCCGGAGGCAGTAGCTATACACCCAATTGTCTGGGTCTCCCAATAGAGCGACAAAGAAAAAGAGAATTTTGTTTACTTACCGTAAATTCTTTTTCTTATAGTTCCGACATGGGAGACCCAGACCATGGGTGTATAGCTTCTGCCTCCGGAGGACACACAAAGTACTACACTCAAACGTGTAGCTCCTCCCTCCGGGCTATATACACCCCCTGGATGACAATCTAACCAGTTCAGTGCAAAAGCTGAAGGAGGACATCCACCCATAAGTAGAGATAGAGTAAAACTCGGAAAAACCGGAACCTCTGTCTACAACAACAGCCGGTGAAACACACGGAACAAGAACTGCCAACAGGCAACAGGGAGGGTGCTGGGTCTCCCATGTCGGAACTATAAGAAAAAGAATTTACGGTAAGTAAACAAAATTCTCTTTTTCTTCATCGTTCCTTATGGGAGACCCAGACCATGGGACGTCTCAAAGCAGTCCATGGGTGGGAAATAAACCAAACTGAGAAGTAGGCAAAACCTAACTTCACAAATGGGCGACAGCCGCCTGAAGGATGCGTCTGCCCAAACTCGCATCTGCCGAAGCATGAGCATGCACTTGGTAGTGCTTCGAAAAGGTGTGCAGACTAGACCAAGTGGCAGCCTGACAAACCTGCTGAGCCGTAGCCTGGTGCCTGAAAGCCCAGGAGGCACCGACAGCTCTGGTCGAGTGCGCCTTAATCCCTGGCGGTGGGGGCACCTGAGAACACTGGTAGGCATCGGAGATGGCCGACCTAATCCAATGAGCTAGGGTCGGTTTAGAAGCCGAGAGACCCTTGCGCTGACCCGTGGTTAGCACAAAAAGTGAGGTGCACCACCTAAAAGCGGCGGTGCGTGACACATAGATTCGGAGCGCCCGCACCAAATCCAAGGTATGCAACGCCTTCTCAAAGCGATGCACAGGGGCCGGACAAAGGGAAGGCAACTAAATGTCCTGGTTAAGGTGGAAAGAAGACACCACCTTAGGGAGAAAATCCGGAGTCGGACGGAGAACCACCTTGTCTTGGTGAAACACTAAAAAAGGTGACTCCGAAGAGAGCGCAGCCAAATCAGAGACTCTCCTGAGAGAAGTTATGGCTACTAGAAAAACCACTTTCTGTGAAAGTCTAAACAAAGGAACCTCCCTAAGAGGCTCAAAGGGGGGTTTCTGTAAGGCCGTGAGGACCAGATTAAGATCCCAGGGATCCAAAGGCCGCCGGTAAGGAGGAATGAGGTGAGATGCGCCCTGCATGAAGGTGCGCACCTGAGCCAGTCGGGCGATACGCCGCTGGAATAATACCGACAGAGCCGACACCTGTCCCTTGAGGGAATTGAGGGACAGTCCTAGCTGCAGACCGGACTGTAGAAAGGACAGGATGGTCGGCAAGGAGAACGGCCAAGGAGCATGGCCGGAAAAGCGACACCAGGACAGGAAAATCTTCCAAGTCCTGTGGTAAATCTTGGCCGAGGAAGACTTCCGAGCCTGAGTCATAGTGGAGATGACCTCAGAAGGAATGCCTGAAGCCGTCAGGATCCAGGACTCAAGAGCCACGCCGTCAATCTGAGAGCCGCAGAATTCTGGCGGAAAAACGGACCTTGAGAGAGAAGGTCTGGGCGGTCCGGGAGATGCCACGGCATTTCTACGGACAGACGGAGCAGGTCTGGGTACCAAGCTCGCCTGGGCCAGTCTGGAGCAATGATTATGACCCGACGGCCCTCCATTCTGATCTTGCGCAGAACCCTGGGCAAGAGCGCTAGAGGAGGAAACACATAGGCCAGACGGAACTGGGACCAATCTTGAACCAGCGCGTCCGCTGCGAAGGCCTGAGGATCGTGGGAGCGAGCCACGTAAACCGGAACCTTGTTGTTGTGCCGGGATGCCATTAGATCCACTTCCGGAGTGCCCCACTTGCGGCAGATTGACCTGAACACTGCCGGATGCAGGGCCCACTCGCCGCTGTCCACGGTTTGACGGCTGAGATAATCGGCCTCCCAGTTTTCTACGCCTGGGATGTGGACTGCGGATATGGTGGACTTGGAGTCCTCCGTCCACTGAAGGATTCGTTGAACCTCCAACATCGCCAGGCGGCTGCGAGTCCCGCCCTGGTGATTGATGTAGGCAACCGCTGTCGCGTTGTCCGACTGGACTCGAATGTGCTTGCCCGCCAACAGGTGGTGAAAGGCTACGAGAGCTAGAAGAACAGCCCTGATTTCCAGCACATTGATCGAGAGGGCTGATTCGGACGGAGTCCAAGTGCCCTGTGCTCGGTGGTGGAGAAATACTGCTCCCCAGCCGGAGAGGCTGGCATCCGTGGTGAGGATCACCCAGGACGGAGTCAGGAAGGAGCGTCCCTGTGACAGAGAGAGGGGCCGAAGCCACCACTGAAGAGAGCTCCTGGTCTGCGGCGACAGAGCCACTAGCCTGTGCAAGGAAGAGGTCCGCTTGTCCCAACAGCGGAGAATGTCCAGCTGCAGGGGACGCAGATGGAACTGGGCAAAGGGAACCGCTTCCATTGACGCCACCATCTGACCCAGCACCTGCATGAGGTGCCTGATGGAATGACGGCGGGGCTTCAACAGAGAGCGCACCGCCAGATGAAGGGACTGCTGTTTGACTAAGGGCAGCTTCACAAGTGCCGGCAGAGTCTCGAATTGCATCCCTAGGTACGTAAGTTCCTGGGTCGGGGTCAAAGTGGACTTGGGCAGATTGACAAGCCACCCGAATTGAACAAGCGTGTCGAGAGTGAGCGAGACGCTCCGCTGGCAGTCTGCACTGCATGAGGCCTTGACTAGAAGGTCGTCCAGGTAGGGGATTACTGCCAACCCCTGGAGATGCAGGACCGCAACCACTGCTGCCATGACCTTGGTGAAAACACGAGGGGCCGTGGCTAACCCGAAGGGGAGAGCCACGAATTGGAAATGTTCCTCTCCGACTGCAAAGCGTAGCCAACGTTGGTGTGAAACCGCAATAGGCACATGCAGATAGGCATCTCTGATGTCGATGGATGCTAGAAAATCTCCTTGGGTCATTGAGGCAATGACTGATCTCAGAGATTCCATGCGAAAGCGCCGCACCTGAACATGCTTGTTGAGAAGCTTGAGATCCAGGATGGGCCGGAAGGAACCGTCCTTCTTGGGGACTAGGAAGAGGTTTGAGTAGAAACCTCTGAACCGTTCCCGGGCGGGAACCGGAACAATTACACCGTTGGCCTGCAAGGATGCCACGGCCTGTGAGAAGGCGGCGGCTTTGGAGCAGGGGGGAATGGACAGAAAAAATCTGTTTGGCGGGCTGGAAGAAAATTCTATCCTGTAGCCGTGGGAGATGATATCCCGCACCCACTGATCGGAGACGTGCTGAAACCACACGTCGCCAAAGAGGGAGAGCCTGCCACCGACCAAGGACGTTGCTGGCGCAGCCAGATAGTCAAGAGGAGGCTGCCTTAGTGGCAGCGGCTCCTCCGTTCTTCTGAGGACGCGGCTTCGCGCGCCAGTTGGGTTTACGATCCTTGGCTGAGTTAGTGGACGAGGCTGAGGGCTTAGAGGACGACCAGTTAGAGGAACGAAAGGAACGAAACCTCGACTGGTTCCTGCCCTGGACAGGTTTCCTGGTTTTAGTTTGTGGCAAGGAAGTACTCTTCCCGCCAGTAGCTTCCTTAATAATTTCATCCAGTTGTTCACCGAACAGCCGGGACCCAGCAAAGGGGAGCCCAGCAAGGTACTTCTTAGAAGAAGCGTCTGCTTTCCACTCTCGAAGCCACAAAATCCTGCGGATCGCGAGAGAATTAGCGGAAGCCACCGCCGTGCGTTGAGAAGCCTCCAGAATGGCAGACATGGCGTAGGACGAAAAAGCCGAAGCCTGGGAAGTTAAGGCAACCATCTCGGGTATAGAGTCCCTGGCGAGGGAATGTATCTCCGCCAGAGAGGCAGAGACTGCCTTAAGAGCCCACACTGCTGCAAAAGACGGGGAGAACGAGGCTCCTGCCGCCTCATATACAGATTTGGCCAGAAGGTCAACCTGGCGGTCAGTGGGATCCTTAAGAGAGGTGCCATCGGCCACAGATACGACTGTCCGGGCTGAGATTCTAGACACCGGAGGGTCTACCTTTGGGGACTGAGCCCACTCCTTAACCACCTCTGGTGGAAAGGGAAAACGGTCATCAGAACTACGCTTTGGGAAGCGTTTGTCAGGACAGGCCCTGGGCTTGGTAACAGTGGCCTGAAAACTGGAGTGGTTAAAAAACGTACTCCTAGCTCTCTTAGGAGAGGTAAACTGGTGTATTTCTACCAGAGAGGCTTGTTCCTCTGACACTGGGGGACTGAGGTTCAGTACGGAGTTAATGGATGCAATCAAGTCACTAACATCCGCATCACCCTCAGATAAGTCAATGGGGTACATAGAGGTAGCGTCTGAGCCCACAGTAAAAGTATCCTCCTCGCCCTGCAATTCAGCTCGTGAATCAGAGCCGTGGGACGAGGAAGGAGAAGGGTTCCTGCGTCTCCGTTTAGGAGGACGGGGTCCTAAAACATGCTCTGAGAGCTCTGCAGAGCTCGGAGCAGCAGAGGCGCCCTGAGAAGGGGGCTGATTCATGGTCAGCAGAGTCCGGGACAGCTGTACCATGGAGTCGGCAAAAGACTGGGAGATAGCTCTGGAAAAAGATGCTACCCAAGCCGGGGGTTCAGCCACCGGGGCCGGAGCAGCCGGAGGGACCCCTGAAGAGGCTCCAGGCTGAGGCACCACCATGTTAGAGCAGGCATCACAGTGTGGATAAGTGCTCGGTTCTTGCAGAATGAGCTTACATGCAGTCATATAGCGTACAGCTTAGCAGACTTGCTCCTAGTGACAGACATGCTGCTGAGGTGGAGGCTCTGCAGTAAAGAATACACTCCTGTAGAATGACCCCCTGAGAGTGTATAATAAAGCCCACAACCAGAGGTTGTGGCTTACCAGACCGTGTGTGCCCTCCGGATTCCACAGCTCGGACCCCCAGTGAAGCGCTTTCCAGGATGCAGCAGCTGCAGCAGCCAGCGCCGATCAGTGTGAGAACGCTGATAAAATGGAGCTGGAGTGAGGAGGGGGGGCGGGGATTAGCCCAAGAGCGGGAAACCGGAGGGCCAAGGAGAGATACAGGGGAGGGAAACATCTCCTCAGAGAGGAGTGTCCTCCCCTCTGCTGAACGGCCGGTGGGCGGAGCCACACTGTTCCCCTGCATGAATGACATGCAGGGGAAGCTGAAACCGAAACTAGGCCGCAACTGAAGCCGGGGCCTAGATTTTTACATGCGGCCGACGAGCAGGCACCCTCGGCGCGGTTCTCAGGAAAAACCCAGAGAACCGGCCGGAATTTACAGCAAAGTCAAAAGACACACTCTCCCCATAATAAATGTACCCGGGACCCCTGAGAAACGTCTCAATACTTAGCTTTTGAGACGCAGGGCCATGTCCCTGGGGGGGGTTAAGCGCTCCGTCCGGCAGAATCCTGACAGGGCTGCGGATGGAGACCGGTCTCCTGCAAAGCAGAGAGGACCGTGATGGCTCCCACTTCAAGCCAGAGCCTCAGAGGATGGTGAAGGAGCGCGGCATGTGAAGGCTCCAGCCTTGTAAAGTCAACCTTAACAGCACCGCCGACACAGTGGGGTGAGAAGGGACATGCCGGGAGTCCAGACTGGACCCGCTTTTCTTCCATATCTTTGAAATCAAAAATCTTAAAAATTAAAAATCAGAGAATGCATGTGTGTGTGTGACCTCCTGAAACACAAAGCATTGAACTGGTTAGATTGTCATCCAGGGGGTGTATATAGCCCGGAGGGAGGAGCTACACGTTTGAGTGTAGTACTTTGTGTGTCCTCCGGAGGCAGAAGCTATACACCCATGGTCTGGGTCTCCCATAAGGAACGATGAAGAAAGTATCGTGATGTCTACACATTACATTGGAAGGAGCTTTTATGACATTTCATTCTAAATCCATGGTCATTTCGCTTTGCTGATATTGCAGCTTACACTCTTTTGGAAGGCTTTCTAACGAATTCTGAGGTATTTTTATGCAGACTTTGTTGATTTATCAGGTCAGCCACTGATGATGGACGAGAGGACCTGGTTTGCAATCTCTAGTTCAGGCCAAAAGGCGTTTGATGGGGTTGAGGTTAGGACTCTTTGAGGGCCAGTCAAGTTATTCAACACCAAACCAGGTCAGTTTTGCCATTCATGAAATGACTTGTGACAACATATTACAGCACCATGATCAGTGACCAGTAAGCTCTTTAGAATTTGTTATTGTTTCACAAATATTTGCAGAACAGATTGCATGTTTAGAGGCTGGAATTTATATACCTGTGGCAGTGGGACCATATAAAAGACCTGAATTTAATGATTTAGAGTTGAGCACCAATACTTGTGTACGGTGTACATCAGATTGCTTTGACTATGGACAGGACATTTGTGGCGTAACAATCCCTGAGCATGAGGTTGTAATGACGCAGACATAGAACTTTTTCCCAGAATACTGTCATTTTTTTTCCTCTCCTACTGGGAGCCATAACTTTTTTAGTATTAGAAGCAAGAGGGCTTGCTATTTTTGCATGACACCATTTATTTTACCAAATAAGTGGAAATGGTGAAAAAAAAAACGCCAGTAATGTCACTTTAATTTTTTACTTGTTTGTAATAGCACTGGTCACTTTTTGGTTATCTGGTAGCGATCTTTTAACTTTTTCTAAGAGTCATGATTATGGGATGTCAAATTTATATATTTATTTTTTAATTTACTGCTCAAAAAATTTTTACAAAAACAATTTGGCTTCTGTCGCCATATTCTGCAAGTCATGTTTTGTTAAAAAAAAAAAGGTGGGTGTAGAGTCAATATGCGATCATATTGATAGTGAGCCGTTACAGCAGACGAATGCCTTGACATCCATCCTGACTGTGGCCAAAATCAGGCACATACCTCTGGAGGGTATGCCGTCAGTGAGCACAAACACAGTGTGAACCTTGCCTTACAGTTGTCTCTGATCACACCAGTTTAACCTTTTCATGAATTAGGAGCATCTGACTCTTCATGCCCCCTAATTAGACCAGTGTGAACGCCATTCTAGATGAATCGCAACCAAAATATCTTAAAGTGTACCTCCAGTTCCAAATGAAAAACAGTTCCAATGCAAGACTTTGCTGTATACCGTATTTTTCGTTTTATAAGACGCACCAGATTATAAGATGCATCCCAAATTTGGAGGGAAAAAACCCCATATGGTGTCCGTTTTATAATTCGATGGTGTCTTACCAAGGAGGAGAGCGGCAGAGGAGCAGGGATCACAGGTGACAGGGGTGATACTGGAGTCCTTTGATGCTGTGAGTGGTACAGAGGGGACCCACTGCGGGCGCTGCTCTGTGTGGAGGATAAGGCACTGGCCATTATGAAGATGGCGGTGAGGGCCTCAAATAATGGTGGCCGGAGTCGTCGCATGTGACGCACAAACCGGGGCCGTGGGGCACTGTTACCAGGCCACGTTTCTGCTGCTGGGACGCCACGGTGGCAAGGCCCGGTTCCATGACCCCGGCGGTGTCATTTAATAAAGATGAAAGAGATGATGATGAATGATGGGGATGGTAGTTCGTGATGGCACCTGTGGTATTCGGCCAGAGATAGCCGACGCTGCGGATGGGACCCCGGGGTCAGTTGGTGATGTAGCTTTATTGGTATAGCTGTCCACAGGTAGAGCTGGGCCCTGGGGCGAATGGTGGTGGTAGTAGTCTATGATGGTGGTGGTTTGCAGAGCCGGAGGCGCAGGTGAATAACGGAGCGACACAGGAATGCAGTCTCAAGATGTTTACTCACTGTAGCAGGTTCCAAGGTAACACTACTAGCCAGTGATCGCCTTTAGAGTGCTGGGTATCACTGTGAAGGGCTCCAGCCGATCTCGGGTAGTTCGGAGGTCGAGTCCGGAGCAATTCTTTATTTGTCCCTTTCCTGGTCGCCTTCCTGTGCTTGCTTCTCCCTCCTGCTTTTGCGCCTTCGTACACAGAGCCCTGTGCCAGTGCCCGCGAGCCCTTTTGGGCGGTGTGAAGCTCTATCCCTTGGCCCTGTAAAGTCACCTTCCAGTGAACTCGTGTATGGATGTGGCCTATGTGCTTGCAGTCACCTCAGCCGTTGGTTTTACTAGCGGAGTACGTAGGTTCTTCTCCTGTAGCCTAGGGACCAGTCCCCGATATGCGGCCAAGTTCCTCCACTTGGTTGCTGTATGTGGAACATGGCCACAGGTGGCTGGTGCACTTCCCGTGGTCCCTGGGACCCCTTCTGTCTGGCCCTGGGTCGAGGTGAACCAGCTCCAGACCAAAGGTCTCTTCACTCCTCTACTTCTCCTTCCCTCTCCACACTCACATTCCTGTTCCCACTTTACTACTGTTTTCCCACTCCTAAGACTCCACCCTTTCAGCCTGGCTTCAGGTACAGCACTCCCTTGCCATTTCTGATGAGGTGTTGCTGAATCAGGGTGTTGTGCTTTTGTGTGAACCAGTGGATGACCTCCTTCATACTCAAGATGGAATACCACACCTCTGGATGAGGTGCAGTACCTCTGTGGCGACTGAAGCCTCAGTGGTGCCACACATGCGCAGATGAAAGATTAAGCCGAGAGCTCCATCTGCGCATGCGCCGACTTTAGGCGCCATTATTTAAAGCGCTCACCGCCATATTCAGAATGGCCCGTGCCTCATTGCCTGCCGCACAGAGCCGAGACGCACAGAGCTGAGCAGCCCCACACAGAGCAGAGCCGCCGAGCCCCGCCTCATACCAACTCATTTGGTATCACAGAGTTCAGAAATGCCCAGTCTATCAAAATATAAAATGAACTAATATGATCGGTAGACGGCGTAGCCGTAAAAAAAAATTACAACCGGCAAAGTTAAGTTTTTTGGTCTTCGCAAATTTTGAGCAAAATGCAATACCAGGGAGTCAAAACGTAGCGTCTGCGCAAAAATGGTTCGGCTAAAAATGCAAACAAATAAGCTATCAGTGAGCCCCACATCCCGAAAAATGAGAACACTATAAGTTGCAGAAAATGGCGCTGAAAGTGCTCCAATTTTTTGGACAAATCTTTCTTTAACCCCTTATATAAAAGTAAACCTAAACATGTTTGGTATTAACGAACTCATACCAACCTGAAGTATCACACCCACCCATCAGTTTTACCATAAAGTGAACACGGTGAATAAAGCACCCCATAAACCATTGTCCAATCACACTTTTTTGGAATTTTTCCGCACGTGGACATTTTTTGCGGTTTTCCAGTACCATATATGTTAAAACTCATGGTTTCACTTAAAAGACCAATACGTCCCGCAAATAACAAGCCCTCTTATGGCAAGATTGACGGGAAAAATAAAAAAGTTACGACTCTCGGAAAAAGGGGAGCAAAAAACAAAAACGGAAAAATCGTCCAGGGGTTAGGGGGTTAAAGGTGGGAGTCCGTGAGCGCATCAGGGACATTGAGAAAACAAAGACTCTGCATGAGATGGAACACCTAAAATCCCTACCAAAAAATTTCCAATTGTAAAGCAAATTAATTATAAAGGCCATAGATCAGAGGTTAGAGGTGGTAACCTATTTAAGGCCCTTGCGCAACTTGAGTCACTTTATTTATAGATTGGACACAAGGACTCCTATTGGGCTCAATGAGAGCTTTGGCTGCTTTCTTTAATTGGGTATTTTTATGTGGTGTGAGAATGGGACTGTTTGTGTTAAAATTATTTTTAATAGTTTTTTTATCCATAATTTAGAGATCTGTATATGCTAAAGCCATACCTGTGGTGGTCTGCAAATTTTGAGGTACTTCACTCGACCCGCTCATTGACTTAGATGTTGACTTTGATTGGGTATTTTCCCTGAATGAAGTGCCTATGAGAAAATAAGAAAAAAGATTATTATCTAAGAAAAGTGGAGAAAAACATTGTACAACAATTTAATTACAGTTTGGATACAACTAATATTTACTACATTTACTCAATAATTTAGTTTTTTGCATTTCTTGATTTTGCTTGCCTTATGGCATGTCATTTTTAATTTTGAATATCATATTTCTGTTTACACAACTACATAAACACCATGTACTTTTTTGTTTGTCTATTGATTAGTGATGGACAGACCCGGACTGTAAAATTTAGGATCCGAGCGATTTTAAAAATACCCGAGTACCGGACCCGGGCCTGGAGTTCTCAGGGAACTCCGGATAATGATCCGGAACCTTTGGAAATAAAAAATAAATAAAGGGAAATTAAATAAAATAAGATTAAAGCAGGCGCGTTATAACAATAGCAGCCCACAGCCACCCAGGATTGTCACATCCATTATATTTGACAATCCTGGCACTTTACCCGGCTCTTCCCGATTGCACTGGTGCGGTGGCAATCAGGCTAATAAGGGATTAATAACAGCTCACAGCTGCCACTAAGCTCTAGATTAGTAATGGCAGGGTCTATGAAAACCCTACCCCCATCACTAATCTGGAAGTGAAAAGAAATAAACACAAACACAAAATAAGATAAAAACAATACCCTATTTCACTCCTTTATTAACCCCAAAAACACGCAGGTCTGTGGAAATCCACACGAGGGCCCATGACTATTCCAATTGCCTTTCTACACCGCCATAGGAGGCCCCGTAACGCTATCATAGGAAGCCGATGGTTGCCATGGTAGCACAGGGTTATGTGATGACTCCTGTCGCTATCATGACTCACATCCTGTTACAGCCGGCTGGCTTTAAAAGGACAGCAGCATTTCAGCTGATCAGAGCTCTGCCGCTCTGATCAGCAGAAATGAACAAGCGATCAGACGGCTAATCCTTACCCCTAGAGAAACTATTAAAATAAAAAAAGTAAAAAAAAAGTTTTATAGAATTAAAAAAACAACTAAAAGTTTAAATCATTCTCCATTCGCCCCACTAAAAATCAAAGGGTTAAAAAAGTAAAAAATATACACTCATTTGGTATCGCAGAGTTCAGAAATGCCCAGTCTATCAAAATATAAAATGAATCAATTAGATCGGTAGATGGCGTAGCCGTAAAAAAAAATCCAACTGGCAAAGTTACGTTTTTTGGTCTTCGCAAATTTTCAGCAAAATGCAATACCAGGGAGTCAAAACGTAGCATCTGCGCAAAAATGGTACAGCTACAAATGCAAACAAATAAGCCATCAGTGAGCCCCATATCCCGAAAAATGAGAACACTACAAGTTGCAGAAAGTGCTCCAATTTTTTGGACAAACCTTTTTTTAACCCCTTATATAAAAGTAAACCTAAACATGTTTGGTATCAACGAACTCATACCAACCTGAAGTATCACACCCACCCATCAGTTTTACCATACAGTGAACACGGTGAATAAAGTACCCCATAAACCATTGTCCAATCACACTTTTTTGTAATTTTTCCGCACGTGGAAATTTTGTGCTGTTTTCCAGTACCATATATGGTAAAACTCATGGTTTCACTTAAAAGACCAATACGTCCTGCAAAAAACAAGCCTTCTTATAGCAAGATTGACGGGAAAAATAAAAAAGCTACGACTCTCGGAAAGAAGGGAATTTTGTTTACTTACCGTAAATTCCTTTTCTTCTAGCTCCTATTGGGAGACCCAGACAATTGGGTGTATAGCTTCTGCCTCCGGAGGCCACACAAAGTATTACACTTTAAAAAGTGTAACCCCTCCCCTCTGCCTATACACCCTCCCGTGCATCACGGGCTCCTCAGTTTTGGTGCAAAAGCAGGAAGGAGAAAACTTATAAATTGGTCTAAGGTAAATTCAATCCGAAGGATGTTCGGAGAACTGAAAACCATGAACCAAAAGAACAATTCAACATGAACAACATGTGTACACAAAAGAACAAACAGCCCGAAGGGAACAGGGGCGGGTGCTGGGTCTCCCAATAGGAGCTAGAAGAAAAGGAATTTACGGTAAGTAAACAAAATTCCCTTCTTCTTTGTCGCTCCATTGGGAGACCCAGACAATTGGGACGTCCAAAAGCAGTCCCTGGGTGGGTAAAAGAATACCTCGATAAAAAGAGCCGAAAACGACCCCCTCTTACAGGTGGGCAACCGCCGCCTGAAGGACTCGCCTACCTAGACTGGCGTCTGCCGAAGCATAGGTATGCACCTGATAGTGTTTCGTGAAAGTGTGCAGACTAGACCAGGTAGCTGCCTGACACACCTGCTGAGCCGTAGCCCGGTGCCGCAATGCCCAGGACGCACCCACGGCTCTGGTAGAATGGGCTTTCAGCCCCAAAGGAAGCGGAAGCCCAGAAGAACGGTAGGCTTCAAGAATCGGTTCCTTGATCCACCGAGCCAAGGTTGACTTGGAAGCCTGCGAACCCTTACGCTGGCCAGCGACAAGGACAAAGAGCGCATCCGAACGGCGCAGGGGCGCCGTGCGAGACACGTAGAGCCGGAGAGCTCTCACCAGATCTAACGAGTGCAAATCCTTTTCACATTGGTGAACTGGATGAGGGCAAAATGAAGGTAAGGAGATATCCTGATTGAGATGAAAAGGGGATACTACCTTAGGGAGAAATTCCGGGACCGGACGCAGAACCACCTTATCCTGGTGAAAAACCAGGAAGGGGGCTTTGCATGACAGCGCTGCCAGCTCCGACACTCTACGGAGCGATGTAACTGCCACTAGAAATGACACCTTCTGCGAAAGACGTGATAAAGAGACATCCCGCAGCGGCTCGAAAGGTGGTTACTGAAGAGCCGTTAGCACCCTGTTAAGATCCCAGGGTTCCAGCGGACGCTTGTAAGGTGGGACTATGTGGCAAACTCCCTGCAGGAACGTGCGGACCTGCGGAAGCCTGGCTAGACGCTTTTGAAAAAATACGGATAGCGCCGATACTTGTCCCTTGAGAGAGCCGAGAGACAAACCCTTGTCCATTCCGGATTGAAGGAATGAAAGAAAAGTGGGTAAGGCAAAGGGCCAGGGAGAAAAACCCTTATCAGAGCACCAGGATAAGAAGATCCTCCAAGACCTGTGATAGATCTTGGCGGACGTTGGTTTCCTGGCCTGTCTCATAGTGGCAATGACATCTTGAGATAACCCTGAGGACGCTAGGAGCCAGGACTCAATGGCCACACAGTCAGGTTGAGGGCCGCAGAATTCAGATGGAAAAACGGTCCTTGAGACAGCAAGTCTGGGCGGTCTGGGAGCGCCCACGGTTGACCCACCGTGAGATGCCACAGATCCGGGTACCACGACCGCCTCGGCCAATCTGGGGCGACGAGAATGGCGCGACGACATTGCGCAGCACTCTGGGCAGCATCGCCAGAGGAGGAAATACATAGGGCAGTCGAAACTGCGACCAATCCTGAACTAATGCGTCCGCCGCCAGAGCTCTGTGATCTTGAGACCGGGCCATGAATGCCGGGACTTTGTTGTTGTGCCGTGACGCCATGAGATCGACGTCCGGCGTTCCCCAGCGGCGACAGATCTCTCGAAACACGTCTGGGTGAAGAGACCATTCCCCCGCGTCCATGCCCTGTCGGCTGAGAAAATCTGCTTCCCAGTTTTCTACGCCCGGGATGTGAACTGCGGAGATGGTGGAAGCTGTGGCTTCCACCCACTGCAGAATTCGTCGGACTTCCTGGAAGGCTTGACGACTGCGAGTGCCGCCTTGGTGGTTGATGTATGCGACGGCAGTGGCGTTGTCCGACTGGATCCGGATCTGCCTGCCCTCCAGCCACCGATGAAAGGCCAATAGGGCTAGATACACTGCCCTTATCTCCAGAATATTGATCTGAAGGGATGACTCTATCGGAGTCCAGGTTCCCTGAGCCCTGTGGTGGAGAAAAACCGCCCCCCACCCTGACAGGCTCGCGTCCGTCGTGACCACAGCCCAGGTGGGGGGTAGGAAGGATTTTCCCTGCGATAGAGAGTTGGGAAGGAGCCACCACTGAAGTGACGTCTTGGTTGCAAGGGAAAGAGAGACGTTCCTGTCGAGTGAAGTCGACCTCCTGTCCCATTTGCGGAGAATGTCCCACTGGAGTGGCCGCAGATGGAATTGCGCGAAGGGCACTGCCTCCATCGCTGCCACCATCTTCCCCAGGAAGTGCATGAGGCGCCTCAAGGGGTGTGACTGACCCCGAAGAAGAGATTGCACCCCTGCCTGCAGCGAAAGCTGCTTGTCCAGCGGTAGCATGACTACTGCTGACTGAGTATGAAACTCCATCCCAAGGTACGTCAGTGATTGGGTCGGTGTCAACTTGGATTTTGGGAAGTTGATGATCCACCCGAACTGCTGGAGAGTCGCCAGAGCGACGGAAAGGCTGTTTTCACACGCCATCTGAGAGGGTGCCCTGACCAGAAGATCGTCTAAGTAGGGAATCACCGAGTGGCCCTGAGAGTGTAGGACCGCCACAACAGATGCCATGACCTTGGTGAACACCCGTGGGGCTGTCGCCAGGCCGAAAGGCAATGCCACGAACTGAAGGTGTTCGTCCCCGATGGCGAAACGCAAAAAGCGTTGATGTTCGGGTGCGATCGGCACATGGAGATAAGCATCCTTGATGTCGATCGATGCTAGGAAGTCTCCTTGTGACATCGAAGCGATGACAGAGCGGAGAGACTCCATCCGAAACCGTCTGGTGCTCACATGTCTGTTGAGCAGTTTGAGGTCCAGAACGGGACGGAACGAGCCGTCCTTCTTTGGCACCACAAACAAGTTGGAGTAAAAGCCGCGACCATGTTCCTGAAGGGGAACAGGGATCACAACTCCTTCTGTCTTCAGAGCGTTCACCGCCTGAAAAAGAGCATCGGCTCGCTCGGGGGGGCGGAGATGTTCTGAAGAAACGAGTCGGGGGACGAGAGCTGAACTCTATCCTGTAACCGTGAGACAGAATGTCTCTCACCCATCGGTCTTGAACATGTGGCCACCAGGTGTCGCAAAAGCGGGAGAGCCTGCCTCCGACCGAGGATGCGGTTCGGGGATGCCGAGTGTCATGAGGAGGCCGCCTTGGAAGCAGTGCCTCCTGCGGCCTTTTGGGGGCGTGACTTGGACCGCCACGCATAGGAGTTCCTCTGGCCTTTCTCCGGCCTGCTGGACGAAGAGGATTGGGGCTTGGCGGAGGGACGAAAGGACCGAAACCTCGATTGTATTTTCCGTTGCTGAGGTCTCTTTGGTTTGGACTGGGGTAAGGAGGAGTCCTTTCCCTTGGATTCATTAATAATCTCATCCAATCGTTCACCAAACAAGCGGTCGCCAGCAAACGGCAAACCGGTTAAGAACCTCTTGGAAGCAGAGTCTGCCTTCCATTCGCGCAGCCACATGGCCCTGCGGACTGCCACAGAGTTAGCGGATGCCACCGCTGTACGGCTAGCAGAGTCTAAAACTGCGTTCATGGCGTAGGAAGAAAAAGCTGACGCCTGAGAAGTCAAAGACGCAACCTGCGGAGCAGAATTACGTGTGACCGCATTAATCTCAGCCAGACAAGCTGAGATAGCTTGTAGTGCCCACACGGCTGCAAAGGCCGGGGCAAAAGACGCGCCTGTGGCGTCATAGATGGATTTTACCAGGAGCTCTATCTGCCTGTCAGTGGCATCCTTTAGCGATGATCCATCTGCAACCGATACCACAGATCTAGCCGCCAATCTAGAGACTGGGGGATCCACCTTGGGACATTGAGCCCAACCCTTAACCACGTCAGAGGGGAAGGGGTAACGTGTGTCAGTAAGGCGCTTAGTAAAGCGCTTGTCCGGAACCGCTCTGGGCTTCTGGACAGCATCTCTGAAGTTAGAGTGATCAAAAAACGCACTCCGTGTACGTTTAGGGAACCGAAACTGGTGTTTCTCCTGCTGAGAAGTCGACTCCTCTACCGGTGGCGGCGGGGGAGAGATATCTAACACCTGGTTGATGGACGAGATAAGGTCATTTACTATGGCGTCCCCTTCAGGTGTATCAAGATTGAGAGCAACGTCAGTGTCAGAGCCCTGAGCTGCGACGTCCGCCTCGTCCTCCAGAGAGTCCTCACGCTGGGAACCCGAGCAGCGTGAAGAAGTCGGGGAAGATTCCCAGCGGGCCCGCTTAGCCGGTCTGGGACTGTGGTCCGGGCCGGAGTCCTCCACGTGAGACCTAGGGCCACCCCTGGGAACGTGCTGCGGCGCGGACAGAGAGGGGCCTGGAGGTGAAGATCCAACAGGGCCCGGGGCTTGTGTAAGGACCGGTCTGGACTGCAAAGCTTCAAGCAGCTTGGCAGACCATTTGTCCATAGACTGAGCCATGGATTGTGAGAGTGACTCAGAGAGTTTTTCAGCAAAAACTGCAAACTCTGTCCCTGCCGCCTGGACAGGGGGAGCAAGGGGTTCTACCTGAGCCGAGGGGCCCACTAGTGACCGAGGCTCGGGTTGAGGAAGCAAAACAGAGGTTGAGCATTGCTCACAGTGAGGGTAGGTGGAACCCGCAGGAAACTTAGCCGCACAAGAGGTACAGGCACCCTTGCTCCTTGTGGACAACATGCTGTTGTCTCCTAGGAGAGTGATCACTGAGGGTATATGGGAAGGGTATACAGCCCGACCGAACAGAAATATATAAATATATATATAGTATCTATTCCGGCACCCTAAGGGGACCAGCACCGGGTGACCGGTGTGGCTTACCGACCGCTAAAAAGCGGAGTGTGTGTCCTCCAGATTCCCTGCCTTAGGTCTCCCAGCGTTGCAGAACTCTTCCCAGGAAATCCTCCACAGGCAGAATGCCAAAGAAATGGCTGCCGGAGCTCTCAGGGGAGGAGTGGAGCCGTGGGCGGCGTTAGAAAAAGTGCGGGAATCTGGAGTCCCCACAGTGATCAGTGAGGGGGGAGGAAACATACAGGATGTTCCGGCCCTCACAGCCGACGTCAGGCCGGCCGTCCCGCCCTTACCCCTGATAGACAGGCCCGGGGGCGTGAGTTTTGCTACTAGGCCGCAATTGAAGCCGGGGACTAAATTTAAGACCGCGGCCGACAAACAGGCGCGGTCGGCGCGGAAGTCCGCCGGCCGTCACAAATAAGCAGCTGCTGCAGCGTCCGGGATGAAGGCGCATCATGCAAATCCCCCATGGGGATACAGAGTACCTTAGTGATGCAGGGCCCGGTCCCTGAGGATAAATAAACTCCTGTCCGACAGATTCCCACAGGGGCTGCGGAGGGAGCACGGTCCCAGTGGATGGATGACCGCTCAGGATCCCACTTCTCCCAGAGCCGCTAAGGGATGGTGAAGGAGACGGCATGAGGCTCCGGCCTTTGTACCCGCAATGGGTACCTCAACCTTAACAGCACCGCCGACTTAGTGGGGTGAGAAGGGAACATGCCGGGGGCCCCGTGGGGGCCCACTTTTCTTCCAACCGATATAACTAATCTGAGAATTCATGAGTGGATGTGTGCCTCCTTCCACACAAAGCATAAAACTGAGGAGCCCGTGATGCACGGGAGGGTGTATAGGCAGAGGGGAGGGGTTACACTTTTTAAAGTGTAATACTTTGTGTGGCCTCCGGAGGCAGAAGCTATACACCCAATTGTCTGGGTCTCCCAATGGAGCGACAAAGAAAAGGGGAGCAAAAAACAAAAACGGAAAAATCGTCCAGGGGTTAGGGGGTTAAAGGTGGGAGTCCGTGAGCACATCAGGGACATTGAGAAAACAAAGACTCTGCATGAGACGGAACACCTAAAAACCCTACCAAAACATTTCCAATTGTACCATAAATCTGACTCAAGCAAATTAAAGGAGTTGTCCGACATTAGCTTACCAAAAAATGTTGAGTTTATCTGTGCTGTATTGTCATATAAAACACCCCTATATTGTTATTTTTTGTTTTCTAACTTTTGTTCCACTTGAATTATCCCTTTATTCTCTGCAGTTCTTTGTTTACATTTTGCTCTAGCAAACTGACCACTTCCTGTGCAAAACCTCAGTTAGAGCTGGCACTGCCCGGCCTCAGGGTCCAGCCCCGTCCCCTGCCCGCCCCTTGCACACACATTCCCTGTCAGTATTCTACCCCAGCAACTGATCTGTTATCACTCTAGCAATGAAAATAACAGCCCCACATCGGGCTCTGTGCCAAACACACACACACATACACACACACACACACATACACATCGGGCTCTGCGCCACACACATCAGGCTCTGCAACCCTCCCCCACACACACATACACACACGGCGCTCTGTACCGACCTCCCCCTCACCATCGTTCTGTACCGACCCCTACCCCCATAGGGAACACATGTAGGCTACATTCACATGACCGTTCCGTTTTTGCGGTCGGCAAAAAATGGCCAATTTTTTCACGGATACATCTGTGTGTCATCCGTGTGCCTTCCGTTTTTTTTGCGGACCGCAAAAAAGCGGAAGCAGCAAGAAAGATAAATAGATGAGTAGATATAGAGATGAATAGATAGATATAGAGACAGAGAGATAGAGGGATGAATGAATGAACAGAGGGATAGACAGATAGATAAATAGATAGATAGATAGATGAGAAAGACATATAATGTCCTACCCCCCTGCATATTCTAAGCTGGCACCCTTTAGTGACTTTCATGTGGCACGAAAGTGTGCTTAGCCTTGTATTTATCAAAAAAATAAATTAAAAAATAATTTAAAAAAACCAAACGACAATGGGTCCCCCATACTTTTGTAGCCAGCTAGGGTAAAGCAGATGGCTGCAACCTGCAAACCACAGCTGGCAGCTTCAGCTTGGCTGGTAATCTAAAACAGAGGGCACCCCACGCTGTTATTTTAAATTAAATAAATAATTTAAAACAAAAAACATGGGGTCCCCCCAAATTGGATCACCAGCCAAGGTAAAGCAGACAGCTGTGGTCTGGTATTCTCAGACTAGGGAGGCCCACTGTTATTGGACACTCCCCAGCCTAAAAATAGAAGGCCACAGCCGCCCCAGAATTGGCACATCCATTAGATGTGCCAATCCTGGTGCTTCACCCCAACTCATCCCGTGCCCTGGTGCGGTGGCAAACGGGGTAATATATGGGGTTGATGCCAGATGTGTAATGTCACCTGGCATCAAGCCCTGGGGTTAGTGATGTCACGCGTCTATCAGATATCCGACATGACAAACCCAGTCAGTAATAAAAAAAAAATAGACAACAAAAAAAAAAGTGTTATTTGAAAAAACACTCCTCAAAACATTCCCTCATTCACCAATTTATTCAAAAGAAAAACAAATCCTGGTCCAGCATAATCCAATAAGGGGGTCTCATGACAATCCATACCATAGTCAATGTCCCAGTCAATGAAGAACAGAATGTTCCTCATTGGCTGGGAGAGTAATGCAGTGACCTGAGCTAACATCAATAGCCCAGGTCACTGCAGGGGATGCCGAGCGCTGCTGTCAGGAGGTTAGATGAAATCATTACCTGCGGTGACGATCTTCGCTTCACTCCTGTCAGCGCTGTCCCTGACTTCTATGCCCGCCGCGTTCTCAGCAGTATCGCCCGAGATGTCACCGCTAGTGACGTGAGAACGCAGCGGCATAGAAGGCACTGACAGCGCTGACAGGAGTGAAGCGAAGATTGTCACAGCAGGCAATGATGTCATCTAACATCCTGATGGCAGTGCTCGATATCCCCGCGGGGGCCTGGTGCTGGCGGTGACACCGTGGGCGGGGAGAGTACGGGGTGCGGAGGAATGTGTGGGAGGGTGCAGGGAAGAGGGGCGGGGAATTCACGCAGGGCGGCAACATGCTGTTCCAGATTTGCATGTTAACATGGTCCTGCCCATGTTGACATGAAATGACCGGAAGCAGCAAAATCGCGGCAGGAGCGGTCACATGACCGCTCTGAGCCGGGGGAGAAAGGCTGACAGCAGGGCAGGTAAGTGATCACTAGCTACTTACCTGCCCCAATGTAGCCCAAAAGGGTAATAATGAAGAAAAGTCAAAATAAGCCGGATAACCCCTTTAATTATAAAGGCCATAGATCAGAGGTTAGAGGTGGTAACCTATTTAAGGCCCTTGCGCAACTTGAGTCATTGGATTTATAGATTGGACACAAGGACTCCTATTGGGCTCAATGAGAGCTTTGACTGCTTTCTTTAATTGGGTATTTTTATGTGGTGTGAGAATGGGACTGTTTGTGTTAAATTATTTTTAATTGTTTCTTTTTCTTTTTATCCATAATTTAGAGATCTGTATATGCTAAAATCATACCTGAGTTGGTCTGCAAATTTTGAGGTACTTCACGCGACCCGCTCAGTGACTTAGATGTTGACTTTGATTGGGTCTTTTCCCTGAATGAAGTGCCTATGAGAAAATAAGAAAAACTATTATTATCTAAGAAAAGTGGAGAAAAACATTGTACAATTTAATTATAGTTAGGATACAACTAATATTTAATACATTTACTCAATAATTTAGTTTTTTGCATTTCTTGATTTTGCTTGCCTTATGGCATGTCATTTTTAATTTTTCATATAATATTTCTGTTTACACAACACTGCACTTTTTTTGTTTGTCTATTGATTAGTGATGGACAGACCCGGACTGTAAAATTTAGAATCCGAGAGGTTATAAAAATACCCGAGTACCGGACCCGGGCCTGGAGTTCTCAGAGAACTCCGGATAATGATCCGGAACCTTTGGAAATAAAAAATGGAAAAATAAAGAAAAGAGGAATAAAGCAGGCGCGTTATAATAATAGCAGCCCACAGCCACTCAGGATTGTCACATCCATTAGATGTGACAATCCTGGCACTTTACCCGATTCTTCCTGATTCCCCTGGTGCGGTGGCAATCAGGCTAATAAGGGGTTAATAACAGCTCACATCTGCCACTAAGCCCTAGATTAGCAATGGCAGGGTCTATGAAAACCCTTCCCCCATTACTAATCTGGAAGTGAAGATAAATAAACACAAACACAAAATAAGATAAAAACAACACCCTCTTTCACTCCTTTATTAACCCCAAAAACACTCAGGTCTTATGTAATCCACACGAAGGCCCATGACTATTCCAATTGCCTTTCTACACCGCCATCGGAGGCCCCGTAACGCGATCATGGGAAGCCGATGGTTGCCATGGTAGCACAGGGTTATGTGATGACTCCTGTCGCTATCATGACTCACATCCTGTTACAGCCGGCTGGCTTTAACAAGACAGCAGCATTTCAGCTGATCAGAGCTCTGCCGCTCTGATCAGCAGAATTGAACAAGCAAGCAGACGGCTAATCCTTACCACTAGAGAGACTATTGAAATAAAAAAAAGTAAAAAAAAAGTTTTATAGAATTAAAAAAACAACTAAAAGTTTAAATCATTCTCCATTCGCCCCACTAAAAATCAAAGGGTTAAAAAAATAAAAATTATACACTCATTTGGTACTGCAGAGTTAAGAAATGCCCAGTCTATCAAAATATAAAATGAATCAATTAGATCGGTAGATGGTGTAGCCGTAAAAAAAAATCCAACTGGCAAAGTTACGTTTTTTGGTCTTCGCAAATTTTCAGCAAAATGCAATACCAGGGAGTCAAAACGTAGCATCTGCGCAAAAATGGTACAGCTAAAAATGCAAACAAATAAGCCATCAGTGAGCCCCATATCCCGAAAAATGAGAACACTACAAGTTGCAGAAAATGCTGCAGAAAGTGCTCCAATTTTTTGGACAAACCTTTTTTTAACCCCTTAGATAAAAGTAAACCTAAACATGTTTGGTATCAACAAACTCATACCAACCTGAAGTATCACACCCACCCATTAGTTTTACCATACAGTGAACACGGTGAATAAAGTACCCCATAAACCATTGTCCAATCACACTTTTTTGTAATTTTTCCGCACATGGAAATTTTGTGCTGTTTTCCAGTACCATATATATATTCTTTGTTTACATTTTGCTCTAGCAAACTGACCACTTCCTGTGCAAAACCTCAGTTAGAGCTGGCACTGCCCGGCCTCAGTGTCCAGCCCCGTCCCCTGCCCGCCCCCTGCACACACATTCCCTGTCAGTATTCTACCCCAGCACCTGATCTGTTATCTCTCTAGCATACACACACACACACACACACACGGCGCTCTGTACCGACCTCCCCCTCACCATCGTTCTGTACCGACCCCTACCCCCATAGGGAACACATGTAGGCTACATTCACATGACCGTTCCGTTTTTGTGGTCCGCAAAAAATGGCCAATTTTTTCACAGATACATTCGTGTGTCATCCGTGTGCCTTACGTTTTTTTTGCGGACCGCAAAAAACAGAAGCAGCAAGAAAGATAAATAGATGAGTAGATATAGAGATGAATAGATAGATAGATATAGAGACAGAGAGATAGAGGGATGAATGAATGAACAGAGGGATAGACAGAGAGATAGATAGATAGATGAGAAAGACATATAATGTCCTACCCCCCTGCATATTCTAAGCTGGCACCCTTTAGTGACTTTCTTGTGGCACTAAAGTGTGTTTAGCCTTGTATTTATCCAAAATATAAATAAAAAATAATTTAAAAAAAACCAAACGACAATGGGTCCCCCATACTTTTGTAGCCAGCTAGGGTAAAGCAGATGGCTGCAGCCTGCAATCCACAGCTGGCAGCTTCAGCTTGGCTGGTAATCTAAAACAGAGGGCACCCCACGCTGTTATTTTAAATTAAGAAGGGAATTTTGTTTACTTACCGTAAATTCCTTTTCTTCTAGCTCCAATTGGGAGACCCAGACAATTGGGTGTATAGCTACTGCCTCCGGAGGCCACACAAAGTATTACACTTAAAAGTGTAAGGCCCCTCCCCTTCTGGCTATACACCCTCCCGTGGGATCACGGGCTCCTCAGTTTTAGTGCAAAAGCAAGAAGGAGGAAAGCCAATAACAGGTTTAAAGACAAATTCAACCCGAAGAAACATCGGAGAACTGAAACCGTTCAACATGAACAACATGTGTACCCGAAAAAAACAAAAATCCCTAAGAAAACAGGGCGGGTGCTGGGTCTCCCAATTGGAGCTAGAAGAAAAGGAATTTACGGTAAGTAAACAAAATTCCCTTCTTCTTTGTCGCTCCATTGGGAGACCCAGACAATTGGGACGTCCAAAAGCAGTCCCTGGGTGGGTAAAAGAATACCTCGTGATAGGGCCGTCAACAGCCCTGTCCTACAGGTGGGCAACCACCGCCTGAAGGACTTGTCTACCTAGGCTGGCGTCCGCCGAAGCGTAGGTATGTACCTGATAATGCTTGGTAAAGGTGTGCAGACTCGACCAGGTAGCCGCCTGGCACACCTGCTGAGCCGTAGCTTGGAGGCGCAATGCCAAGGACGCACCCACGGCTCTGGTAGAATGGGCCTTCAGCCCTGAAGGAACCGGAAGCCCCGCAGAACGGTAGGCTTCAAGAATTGGTTCCTTGATCCACCGAGCCAGGGTGGATTTGGAAGCTTGCGACCCTTTACGCTGACCAGCGACAAGGACAAAGAGTGCATCCGAGCGGCGTAAGGGCGCCGTGCGGGAAATATAGATCCTGAGTGCTCTGACCAGATCCAACAAATGCAAACCTCTCTCAAATTGATGAACTGGATGAGGACACAAGGAAGGTAATGTGATATCCTGATTGAGATGAAAGGGGGATACCACCTTAGGGAGAAACTCAGGAATCGGACGTAGAACCACCTTGTCCTGGTGAAAAACCAGGAAGGGAGATTTGCATGACAGCGCCGCTAGCTCGGACACTCTCCGAAGAGACGTGACCGCTACTAGAAAGGCCACTTTCTGTGAAAGACGAGAAAGGGAAACATCCTTCATAGGCTCGAAAGGCGGCTTCTGGAGGGCAATTAGAACCTTGTTCAGATCCCAGGGCTCTAACGGCCGCTTGTAAGGAGGGACGATATGACACACTCCTTGCAGGAACGTGCGTACCTAAGTAAGTCGTGCTAGGCGTCTCTGAAAAAATACAGATAGCGCTGAGACTTGTCCTTTAAGGGAACTGAGCGACAAACCTTTTTCCAACCCGGATTGCAGGAAGGAAAGAAAAGAAACATCGGAGAACTGAAACCGTTCAACATGAACAACATGTGTACCCGAAAAAAACAAAAATCCCTAAGAAAACAGGGCGGGTGCTGGGTCTCCCAATTGGAGCTAGAAGAAAAGGAATTTACGGTAAGTAAACAAAATTCCCTTCTTCTTTGTCGCTCCATTGGGAGACCCAGACAATTGGGACGTCCAAAAGCAGTCCCTGGGTGGGTAAAAGAATACCTCGTGATAGGGCCGTCAACAGCCCTGTCCTACAGGTGGGCAACCACCGCCTGAAGGACTTGTCTACCTAGGCTGGCGTCCGCCGAAGCGTAGGTATGTACCTGATAATGCTTGGTAAAGGTGTGCAGACTCGACCAGGTAGCCGCCTGGCACACCTGCTGAGCCGTAGCTTGGAGGCGCAATGCCAAGGACGCACCCACGGCTCTGGTAGAATGGGCCTTCAGCCCTGAAGGAACCGGAAGCCCCGCAGAACGGTAGGCTTCAAGAATTGGTTCCTTGATCCACCGAGCCAGGGTGGATTTGGAAGCTTGCGACCCTTTACGCTGACCAGCGACAAGGACAAAGAGTGCATCCGAGCGGCGTAAGGGCGCCGTGCGGGAAATATAGATCCTGAGTGCTCTGACCAGATCCAACAAATGCAAACCTCTCTCAAATTGATGAACTGGATGAGGACACAAGGAAGGTAATGTGATATCCTGATTGAGATGAAAGGGGGATACCACCTTAGGGAGAAACTCAGGAATCGGACGTAGAACCACCTTGTCCTGGTGAAAAACCAGGAAGGGAGATTTGCATGACAGCGCCGCTAGCTCGGACACTCTCCGAAGAGACGTGACCGCTACTAGAAAGGCCACTTTCTGTGAAAGACGAGAAAGGGAAACATCCTTCATAGGCTCGAAAGGCGGCTTCTGGAGGGCAATTAGAACCTTGTTCAGATCCCAGGGCTCTAACGGCCGCTTGTAAGGAGGGACGATATGACACACTCCTTGCAGGAACGTGCGTACCTGAGTAAGTCGTGCTAGGCGTCTCTGAAAAAATACAGATAGCGCTGAGACTTGTCCTTTAAGGGAACTGAGCGACAAACCTTTTTCCAACCCGGATTGCAGGAAGGAAAGAAAAGTAGGCAATGCAAAAGGCCAGGGAGAAACTCCCTGAGCTGCGCACCAAGATAAGAATATCTTCCACGTCCTGTGGTAGATCTTGGCGGAGGATGGTTTTCTAGCCTGTCTCATGGTGGAAATAACCTTTCGAGATAATCCTGAAGACGCTAGGATCCAGGACTCAATGGCCACACAGTCAGGTTCAGGGCCGCAGAATTCAGGTGGAAAAACGGCCCTTGAGATAGCAAGTCTGGTCGTTCTGGTAGTGCCCATGGTTGGCCTACCGTGAGGTGCCACAGATCTGGGTACCACGATCTCCTCGGCCAGTCTGGAGCGACGAGGATGGCGCGACGGCAGTCGGCCCTGATCTTGCGCAGCACTCTGGGTAACAATGCCAGAGGTGGGAACACATAAGGTAGCCGGAATTGCGACCAATCTTGAACTAAGGCGTCTGCCGCCAGAGCTCGGTGATCGTGAGACCGTGCCATGAAAGCCGGGACCTTGTTGTTGTGCCGTGACGCCATCAGGTCGACGTCCGGCATCCCCCAGCGGCGACAGATCTCCTGAAACACGTCCGGGTGAAGGGACCATTCCCCTGCGTCCATACCTTGGCGACTGAGGAAGTCTGCTTCCCAGTTTTCCACGCCTGGGATGTGAACTGCGGAAATGGTGGAAGCCGTGTCTTCCACCCACGTCAGAATCCGTCGGACTTCCTGGAAGGCTTGCCGACTGCGTGTTCCACCTTGGTGGTTGATGTACGCTACCGCTGTAGAGTTGTCCGACTGAATTCGGATCTGCTTGCCTTCCAGCCACTGCTGGAAGGCTTGTAGGGCAAGATACACTGCTCTGATTTCTAGAACATTGATCTGAAGGGTGGACTCTTCCTGAGTCCACGTCCCTTGAGCCCTGTGATGGAGAAACACTGCTCCCCACCCTGAAAGACTCGCGTCTGTCGTGACTACCTCCCAGGATGGGGGTAGAAAGGACTTTCCTTTCGACAAAACGGTGGGAAGAAGCCACCACCGAAGAGATTCCTTGGCCGCCTGAGAAAGGGAGACGTCTCTGTCGAGGGATGTCGACTTCCCGTCCCATTGGCGGAGAATGTCCCATTGTAGTGGACGGAGATGAAACTGCGCGAAAGGGACTGCTTCCATTGCTGCTACCATCTTCCCTAGGAAGTGCATGAGGCGTCTCAAGGGGTGAGACTGGCCTTGAAGGAGAGATTGCACTCCTGTCTGTCCAGCGGAAGCTTCACTATCGCTGAGAGAGTATGAAACTCCATGCCAAGGTATGTTAGCGATTGGGTCGGAGTCAGATTTGACTTTGAAAAGTTGATGATCCACCCGAAACTCTGGAGAGTCTCCAGCGCAACGTTCAGGCTGTGTTGGCATGCCTCTTGAGAGGGTGCCTTGACCAGTAGATCGTCCAAATACGGGATCACAGAGTGACCTTGAGAGTGCAGGACTGCTACTACTGCTGCCATGACTTTGGTGAAGACACGTGGAGCTGTCGCCAGCCCGAAAGGCAGAGCTACGAACTGAAGGTGTTCGTCTCCTAGAACAGAGCGTAGAAAACGCTGGTGCTCTGGAGCAATCGGCACGTGGAGATAAGCATCCCTGATGTCTATAGATGCTAGGAAATCTCCTTGAGACATTGAGGCGATGACGGAGCGAAGGGATTCCATCCGGAACCGCCTGGTTTTTACGTGCTTGTTGAGCAGTTTTAGATCCAGAACGGGACGGAATGACCCGTCCTTTTTTGGCACCACAAACAAGTTGGAGTAAAAACCGTGACCTTGTTCCTGAAGAGGAACGGGGGTCACCACTCCTTCCGCTTTTAGAGTGGACACCGCTAGCCGCAGAGCCTCGGCTCGGTCGGGAGGTGGAGAAGTTCTGAAAAAGCGAGTTGGAGGACGAGAGCTGAACTCTATCCTGTACCCGTGAGACAGAATGTCTCTCACCCAACGGTCTGTGACCTGTGGCAGCCAAATGTCGCCAAAGCGGGAGAGCCTGCCACCGACCGAGGATGCGGAGAGAGGGGGCCGAAAGTCATGAGGAAGCCGCCTTGGTAGCGGGTCTTCCGGCTGTCTTTTTTGGGCGTGACTGAGTACGCCAAGAATCTGAGCTCCTCTGATCCTTTTGAGTCCTCTTGGACGAGGAGAATTGGGACCTGCCTGAGCCTCGAAAGGACCGAAACCCCGACTGTCCTCTCCTCTGTTGGGGTTTATTTTGTCTGGGTTGAGGTAAAGATGAATCTTTACCCTTGGAGTGTTTAATGATTTCATCTAAGCGCTCCCCAAACAGACGGTCACGAGAAAATGGCAAACTGGTTAAACACTTTTTGGAAGCAGAATCTGCCTTCCATTCTCTTAACCACAAGGCTCTGCGTAAAACGACGGAGTTGGCGGATGCCACTGCCGTACGGCTCGTAGAGTCTAGGACAGCATTAATCGCGTAAGACGCAAAAGCAGACATTTGAGAGGTTAAGGGTGCCACCTGCGGAGCAGATGTACGTGTGACCGTGTCAATCTGTGCAAGACCAGCTGAAATAGCTTGGAGTGCCCATACGGCTGCGAATGCTGGAGCAAACGACGCGCCGATAGCTTCATAGATGGATTTCAACCAGAGCTCCATCTGCCTGTCAGTGGCATTTTTAAGTGCCGCCCCATCTTCCACTGCAACTAAGGATCTAGCTGCAAGCCTGGAGATCGGAGGATCCACCTTGGGACACTGGGTCCAGCCCTTAACCACGTCCGGGGGAAAAGGATAACGTGTGTCCTTGAGCCGCTTGGAAAAACGCTTATCCGGATAAGCGTGATGTTTCTGGATTGCGTCTCTAAAGTCAGAGTGGTCCAGAAATACACTTAATTTACGCTTGGGATACCTGAAATGGAATTTCTCCTGCTGTGAAGCTGTCTCCTCTATCTGAGGAGCTTCCAACTGAGGGGGACCAGGGAGCAATGAGTTAACAGTGTCCATGGCCTGAGTTACTGGTCTAGACTGCAATGTTTCAAGAATCTTAGTCATAGTCGCAGACAATCTATCAGCAAAGACTGCAAACTCCGTCCCTGTCACCTGGACAGTATTCACAGGAGGTTCTGCCTGGGTCACCTCCAGCAGAGGCCCCGGCCGAGCAAGTGCCACAGGGGCCGAGCACTGCACACAGTGGGGGTCAGTGGAACCTGCCGGTAGAACAGCCCCACAAGCGGTACAAGCAGCATAGAAAGCCTGTGCCTTGGCACTTTTGCTTTTTGCGGTCGACATGCTGATGTGTCCTCTGAGTAATCTAGGAGGGTATATAGCAGAGAATCTCCAGCGACCATACAGTGCAATGTAAAGCTGCAAGCATAAAATACAGTATACACTTCGGCACCAGTGGGGGTCAGCCCTTGAGGGCAGCTTACCGCCCGCTGAAAAGCGGGTGTGTGGGCACCAGAATCCCTTGTCTGGGTCTCCCAGTCTCCTCTCTCCAGCTCAGACTGCACGCAGGAATGGCTGCCGGCGTCCTCTGAAGAGGGGCGGACCGTGGGCGTCCTCAGAAAAAGTGCGGGAAACTGGTGTCCCACTGTGCCCAGTGTGAGGGCTGGAGAATGCAAAGCAGACTCCAGCCCTCTGTGCTGACATTCTGCACAGCGTCCCGCCCTTCCCCTGACTGGCAGGCCTGGGGGCGGGAACGAAACGAAACTAGGCCGCAAAAGCCGGGGACTCGAGTAATAAGCGCGGCCGTGATATATGCACGGCCAGCGCGGAAGTCCCCGGCGCACCACAAGTCCCAGCCGCGCCGCTGCGAAAATGACAGCGGCGGCCGCGCGGCAGTTTCAAATACATGTCCCTTCTCAGCCAAGCTGTAGGTAGGACTGGCACCAGCGCGCAGCGCTTTTGTCCCCGGCGCACTAACACACCCAGCAACGCTGCGGTGTGCGCGCGATATGTGCGGGGACACAGAGTACCTTGACGTCGCAGGGCCTGTCCCTGACGATACTCAGCTCCATTCCAGCAGGCTTTCCAGGGCTGTGGATGGAGCACGGTCTCAGTGCCTGGAGACCGGTAAAATCCCACTTCACCCAGAGCCCTAATGGGGATGGGGAAGGATGCAGCATGTGGGCTCCAGCCTCCGTACCCGCAATGGGTACCTCAACCTTAACAAGCACCGCCGACAAAGAGTGGGGTGAGAAGGGAGCATGCTGGGGGCCCTAGTATGGGCCCTCTTTTCTTCCATCCGACATAGTCAGCAGCTGCTGCTGACTAAACAGTGGAGCTATGCGTGTATGTGTGCCTCCTTCGCACAAAGCATGAAAACTGAGGAGCCCGTGATCCCACGGGAGGGTGTATAGCCAGAAGGGGAGGGGCCTTACACTTTTAAGTGTAATACTTTGTGTGGCCTCCGGAGGCAGTAGCTATACACCCAATTGTCTGGGTCTCCCAATGGAGCGACAAAGAAATAAATAATTTAAAACAAAAAACATGGGGTCCCCCCAAATTGGATCACCAGCCAAGGTAAAGCAGACAGCTGTGGTCTGGTATTCTCAGACTAGGGAGGCCCACTGTTATTGGACACTCCCCAGCCTAAAATTAGCAGGCCACAGCCGCCCCAGAAGTGGCACATCCATTAGATGTGCCAATCCTGGTGCTTCGCCCCAACTCATCCCGTGCCCTGGTGCAGTGGCAAACGGGGTAATATATGGGGATGATGCCAAATGTGTAATGTCACCTGGCATCAAGCCCTAGGGTTAGTGATGTCACGCGTCTATCAGATATCCGACATGACAAACCCAGTCAGTAATAAAAAAAAAAATAGACAACAAAAAAAAAAGTTTTATTTGAAAAAACACTCCTCAAAACAATCCCTCATTCACCAATCTATTCAAAACAAAAACAAATCCTGGTCCAGCATAATCCAATAAGGGGGTCCCATGACAATCCATACCATAGTCAATGTCCCAGTCAATGAAGAACAGAATGTTCCTCATTGGCTGGGAGAGTAATGCAGTGACCTGAGCTAACATCAATAGCCCAGGTCACTGCAGGGGATGCCGAGCGCTGCTGTCAGGAGGTTAGATTAAATCATTACCTGCGGTGACGATCTTCGCTTCACTCTTGTCAGCGCTGTCCCTGACTTCTATGCCCGCCGCGTTCTCAGCAGTATCGCCCGAGACGTCACCGCTAGTGACGGGAGAACGCAGCGGCATAGAAGGCACTGACAGCGCTGACAGGAGTGAAGCGAAGATTGTCACAGCAGGCAATGATGTCATCTAACATCCTGATGGCAGCGCTCGTTATCCCCGCGGCTGCCTGCACTGCAATGTGAGAGGCTGCTGAGCCTGCAATGAAGGCAGCCGCGGGGCTGGAGCGGGACACAGACTGCACGGGCACTCCTGCTATCCTGAGCAGGGGCCCTGGTGCTGGCGGTGACACCGTGGGTGGGGAGAGTACGGGGTGCGGAGGAATGTGTGGGAGGGTGCAGGGAAGAGGGGCGGGGACTCCACGCACTGTACCCGCCCAGCAGGGCGGAAACATGCTGTTCCAGATTTGCATGTCAACATGGTCCTGCCCATGTTGACATGAAATGACCGGAAGCAGCAAAATCGCGTCAGGAGCGGTCACATGACCGCTCTGAGCCGGGGGAGAAAGGCTGACAGCAGGGCAGGTAAGTGGTCACTAGCTACTTACCTGCCCCAATGTAGCCCAATAGGGTAATAATGAAGAAAAGTCAAAATAAGCCGGATAACCCCTTTAATTATAAAGGCCATAGATCAGAGGTTAGAGGTGGTAACCTATTTAAGGCCCTTGCGCAACTTGAGTCATTGGATTTTTAGATTGGACACAAGGACTACTATTGGGCTCAATGAGAGCTTTGACAGCTTTCTTTAATTGGGTATTTTTATGTGGTGTGAGAATGGGACTGTTTGTGTTAAATTATTTTTAATTGTTTCTTTTTCTTTTTATCCATAATTTAGAGATCTGTATATGCTAAAACCATACCTGTGGTGGTCTGCAAATTTTGAGGTACTTCACGCGACCCGCTCAGTGACTTAGATGTTGACTTTGATTGGGTATTTTCCCTGAATGAAGTGCCTATGAGAAAATAAGAAAAAAGATTATTATCTAAGAAAAGTGGACAAAAACATTGTACAACAATTTAATTATAGTTAGGATACAACTAATATTTAATACATTTACTCGATAATTTAGTTTTTTGCATTTCTTGATTTTGCTTGCCTTATGGCATGTGATTTTTAATTTTGCATATAATATTTCTGTTTACACAACAACATGAACACTATGCACTTTTTTTGTTTGTCTATTGAGTAGTGATGGACAGACCCGGACTGTAAAATTTAGAATCCGAGAGGTTTTAAAAATACCCGAGTACCGGACCCGGGCCTGGAGTTCTCAGGGAACTCCGGATAATGATCCGGAACCTTTAGAAATAAAAAATAAAAAAAGGAAAAATAAAGAAAATAAGAATAAAGCAGGCGCGTTATAACAATAGCAGCCCACAGCCACTCAGGATTGTCACATCCATTAGATGTGACAATCCTGGCACTTTACCCGATTCTTCCCGATTCCCCTGGTGCGGTGGCAATCAGGCTAATAAGGGGTTAATAACAGCTCACAGCTGCCACTAAGCCCTAGATTAGCAATGGCAGGGTCTATGAAAACCCTACCCCCATTACTAATCTGTAAGTGAAAATAAATAAACACAAAATAAGATAAAAACAACACCCTCTTTCACTCCTTTAATAAGCCCAAAAACACATAGGTCTGATGTAATCCACACGAGGTCCCATATCGATTCCAGCTCTGCTACATCTGAAGTGACAGCGCGTGGGCATAGAATATGACCACCCGCTGTGATCTTAAGGCAGAGAATGAGTCACAGCGATGTGTGGTGACGTAACTTAGCTTATTTGCGGTCACAGCTGGAGCTGCCCATTGTCATCCACCTATGATCGCAGGTAACCTGACCTCAGGTGACCTCATTGAACTGAGTGACCACTACTATCCATAAATGTGGCGTAATACTTTGGCAAAATTACTCTCAGAAATAAAATGTGAGTCAGAAATACATTCAGGCATCTTCCGCATGCTGTTGCCATTCAGTTTCAACAATTTTCCATCCATTGCAATATTTTTACAGCCCTCGCAGGCCTATTTCTAAGGTCCTCTGGAAAATTATTCGAGTTTCCCATTGACTTGGATTGGGTTCGTTATTCGGTATGAATACACAAATGTACAAATTATTGGATTTGAACAATCCGAACCCGAATATTTTAGCATTCGCCCATATCTAGTCATCACTAATGATAATTTTAATAATTTTAAGGATGTCTAAGGATGTCTAAAACTGATCAACTGGGAAAAGGTTGTTGCATTACTCGTAAATCAAATGCCATGTCCTTCAAATTGTCCAATTATTAATACCAGGTTTTGGTTAAAATGAGGCTACCATTTCAAGGTTCATTTTCCATCAAGGAGAAACTACGCTGAAAATCTATCTTTCTCTATCGCTTCATTGGAGGACACAGGAAACCATGGGTGTATGCTGCTGGGACTAGGAGGTGACACTATGCAAATAAGAAAGTTGGCTCCTCCCACATAGTATACACCCACTGACTGGAGCTGAGGAGATCAGTTTTTGCTTAGTGTCCGAGGAGGTTGGACACGCAGGGGCTGCTCTCAGCCCCTCAGGTTTGTATTGTTGTGTTTTATTAATGTTTTCCCTTTGTTTTTCAGACACAGCTCGTCGGGCGACAGGGTGTAATCGCTCACCCTGCTCTCCCACATAGAGACCGGTCGCACAGAAGTGGGGTCCGTCCGCCACTTCCGTTGTCCTCCGTGTCTGTCTGGCAGGACCCTACCCCCCTAACACTTTCAAGACGGTTTGGGGGGCATCCGCACAGAGGGACAGGTGGATAGTCCTTGCCCCCCTCCCCAAACTCTCTCGCTTCCGAGCCTGATTGTGGGGTAGGAGGACGAAGACCGTACCCAGGATGGAGAGGTACCCTTCCGGTCTCCCCTCGACTATGCCCGGGACGACCGTCGAGATGTCTTCGCTCGCCTTCCAGGATGGGTCCAGGATCACCTCAAGACAAGCCGGGACCTCCGATAAGTACTCACTCCCCCCTCCTCTTCCCCGTCCCGGGTTATGGGGAGGGATCCCGGGTATAGAAACCCCACAGCCCCTTCTCCACTTGGGTCAGGGGGTCCTACATCTCCCTTAGAGCCCCCTCCACAGGCCCCTCTGTAGTTGGCTTCGGCGACCTACCTTAGAATTTAGCCCCCGGCTCCATTGCGGCCCGGCGTCCCCTCCGGTGGCCCACTTTCAAATTTATCCCCCGGCTCCATTGCGGCCCGGCGTCCCCTCCGGTGGCCCACTTTTAAAATTTAGGCCCCGGCTCCATTGCGGCCCCCTCAGTGTCCGCGCGCCTCTCCAGGCCACGCCCCCAGCCGGAATTCTGTCCGCGCGCGTGGGCTTTTCAAATCTTCCGCCTCTTTTTTCTCGCGCGGTCCCAGTCCTCTCCCGGTGTCTGTCGTCATTTCCGGGCGCCAATCCCCGGCACGCGTCATTCCTGTGCCTCCACTGGACCAGGCCCCTCCCTCCGGGTAAGCGACGCTGCTGCCGCCGCGAGGCCCGATACTCCCCGCCCGGGTAGGTCGACTCTGCAGCCGCCTCAGGACCCGAGCCTCCGACCGGGTAAGCGCCGCTATCGCCGCCGCGCCTGTGCCTACACCCGGGTAAGCGCTGCCAGCGCCGCCACCAGGCCCGATCCACCGACCGGGTCAGCGCTCCTAGCGCCGCTGCGTCCCCCCCTTCCCAGAACCGCCGCAAGTTTGCGACATAGCGCCCACCCGCAGGCAGTGTTGGCCCCAGCGCACCCTCACTGGCAGGGTTTAGTCCACTGCTCCCCAGACTTCAGTGTCAGTCAGCGCCCCGGGCATCAGGCTGTCATCTCTCTCAGGGCTCATTCCCAGGGTACTGTTGTCTCTGAACATGCAGGCCCATTCACTGTGGTGCTATTTGTGAAGAAACAAGTCCATTCAATATGGTACTGGTTGTGAGGAAGCAGGCCCATTCCCTATGGTACTGTTTGGGAAGTGGCAGGCCCACTCACTGTGGTACTGTTTGTGAGGATGCAGGCCCATTCACTATGGTACTGGTTGTGAAGGGGCAGGCCCATTCACTATGGTACTGCTTTGGGAAGAAGCCGAATGTCGCACAATTTTTTTGTCTCCTGTTTTTGTGATGTACATTCACAGACATTCTCCTCACATCTTGCCTAGCACAGATGTGCTCCTGAATTCTGGGCGTTCACTGTCAGTTTGCCATTCTGTCTCCCAGGTATTATACGCCTGTAACACTAATCACTGATCCTATGTGTCCAGCTGTATTATACGCCTGTGGCTCTAATCACGGACGTCTCTACAGCACTCTAAATCTTCCCAGAGTATCGCTCTTGCGCCCGATTATCCGTCACGTTACGGATAGATTATGGCGCTCTACCCAGCAGTCAGAAACCCATATTTCGCTACACACGCTGCTTGCCCAGCGGTCCATGACATGGCCCTTTCCGTGAACGCTCCAGTGTCTCCGTGAACCTGTCAGCCTTCCAGTGTGTTCCAGGTTTACGCCCTGTGTTTCCATGTGCCTATCCTCTAGCCTACGTGTCAGTGTCTCTACGTGCTACCTGTCTGTTACAGTCCGTAGGTGCCTTTCTCTCTACACCAGTCTTCACCAGTGTGCAAGTGCCACCAGTGTTCCAGTGTTCTTTAGGTACTAGTCCTCTTCGGTGTGCTAGTGTTTCCTCGTACTTGTCCACTATCCAGTGGGCCAGCGTTTCTATATGCACTGACCTACTCCCGTGTGCCAGCGTTTCCCTGTACCTGTCCACTATCCAGAGTGCCAATGTCTGCGTCATGCCTGTGTGCTCCAATACCCAGGTGCTTTGGGGACCCTGCCCGCTATTCCGTGGGCCAGTGTTTCTACGTGCATTTGTTTACTCTGGTGTACCAGTGTTTTCCACGAGCCCTTACACTACTCAGTGTAACTAGGTTTTTATGCGCACCTGTCTACACCACCGTAATAGTGTTGTGTGAACCCTCCCACTGTTTAGGGGGTCAGGTTTCTTCTTGCACCTGTCAGTTTTAGTGTGCTATAACCTTTTCTGTCAACCTGTCCACCATCCAGATTGACAGTTCCATAGACCTGTCCACTTGCTCGTGTGCCAGTGTCTCTATATGTCGGTCCATCTTCCAGGGTGCCAGTATACACTATCCAGTGTTTCTCTATGCACCTACCCACCATCCGGTGCGCTAGTCTTGCCAGAATGTACACTCTATCCTGTGTGCCAGTGTTTCTGTAGGCACCTGTCTACTACAGCGGGAGAGTGATTTGATGAGCCTGCCCACTTGCCTATGGGCCAGCACTTATCAGCACCAGAAGCCGGATACAGCAACAGGCTTGAGTGCCTTGTTCAACTTTTCCGCTCATCTTCGACTGAGGCGAGTGCTCCATCCAACACTACCCCATGAGGCGGCACGCCAGCAGCTGTCACGTTCAGTGCCAGTATTCAAGATCAATGATCCTGCCCGCTATCCAATAGGCTAGCGTTTCTCCGGACCAGAAGCTGGATACTGTAACAAGTATGTGTTGCTCTGCTCACGACCCAGTGACTCGAACAGTCTTCCTCACCTAGTGGGTCATGTATCTCCTTCATCTTCGACTGAGGCGAGGACTGTGGTCTCCATGGACCCCTAACGTGGTACGGCAGCAACGGTCATTAGGTTGCTTCCCAGTGACCCAGGGGTTTTTTCCTACTTCAGACCACCCATTCAGGAAAACAGAAGGTAAGCCAGAATCCTCTGGCCAGTTCATTGTCTTCTCTTTCTGCAGCAGTTATTTACTCACTCTTCAGCGATCTGCATCCATCTCCTACCTCACACCATGCGTGTAACGTGATCTCGAGGTAAGGTTACACGCGACCTTCTGACTGGAGGGTCGTGTGATTCACTCCCTGCAGCAACCACAGACCTCATGACGCAGCACGGCAGCAGCAGTTCTCATCCGGTCGCTTCCCAGTGGCCCGGGACCTTCTCCTACCTTGCCCCATTCATCTAAGGTAGCCACAAGGTAGGGCTTTTCTCTCTTGACCGTACGTTGGCTGCATCGCTTCTTGAAGCAGCAGTCATTTTGGTTTTCAAATGAGGTAAGCAAGGGGCAGCTCTATCTGCTAACCAATATGTTGTCCATTTTACTTCCTGCCACCTTCCTCGGGTGGTTCATAGTTCTTCTGGTATCTGCCTATTCTTTGGCCTAGACCAGCCTTGGCCGCGCCCTCCACTAGGGTTCCGGCCAGGTACTGTATAGGTTTAAAACCATAGGTCGTTACTTACATTCTCTTTCTTTCAGATAGAGATCAGATTTCCTCAGTCCCTTCACAGTCAACAGATGAAGTTAAGAACCAGACACAGAATCGTCTAACCAGTATTGATTCCACGGAGGACCAGCTTCACCAAGGGACTTCTAGTATCCTGACGGCCCAGTCATTGGGCCCACTCTTCCGGACAAGCTGTAAGGTTTCATATAATTGTATTCTGTCTACTTTCCGCAGCAGAATTCTTCAGGGAACCCAGAATGCTCAGGCCACTGGGTGTCTCCACCCGAACACTCAACACTACAGCGAGTGGTCCCCGTCTAATCTGCCAATCTCCACTAACACCTAGACATGACCTGCTTCAGTTTCAGGCCAAGAGGGATCTTCATTTCCCCTGTCCCGGGTCTACCTCCTTTTCCCCCTCTCGTAGCCATTCTGGATGGCCCTTGGAGATATGCTAGATCTCTCCGAAGTCCCCGCCATACCAAACTCCGCGACCACTCGCCACCGCTTGGTCTCATTTCTGCACTTTTCAATCAGAGTTCCTGCCAGATCATTTAAACTCCCATATTCTGTCATTTCTTTCCCTTCGTCGTCACCTCGGGTTGTGACGTGGTGACGCGTTTTATAATAATAATAGTAATAATAATAACACTTTACTCATTCTTCCGTCACTCCTCCGTTTTTTCCTTGCCACCTTCCAAGGATAGGCGTCACTACTCTGGTCGACGAGCGCTTAGGCCGGTCACATAGTCCAACCCTTCCTTGAGTCCCCTCGAAAGGGTTTTTCCTTCTCCCATTACAGGTCATACTTCCCAGGTCTTGGGCTCCTTTTTTTTCATTCGCAAGAGCCCTCTCCTATAGGGGGTTCTCTTTCCAGTAATTCACTTCAAGGGGCATCTAGTACCCGAGTCCAGAGTTCGAGTTTTCCCAGCCACGCCATTGTAGATGCCCGGACTCCCTTCTCCTGTCTGTCAGGTCATAGAGGTAATTGGTTATTGGATTTCCTTGGCTCCTTAACCTTCTCCTTTTTCTCCGGACTTCACAGGTTCTCTAGACCGCTTCTATACACAGGGGATTTATCTCCCGTATCATCTTCCCGCCTGCAGGCTGTTTCGTCCACTAGGGTCAGATCACTTCCCTCAGGTGCTGTGTAATCAACAGGTCAAGTTCCCCTATGGCGGAATCCCCTCACAGTATCTCGTCTCCCCTGCACTTTTTTAGGCAGTCGGTTTTCCTTTTAGTTGTCCGGTGGCAGTAAAGGCCCAAGGCTCCGTTGGCCTCCACTTACCTGGCACCTTCCTCTACCAGGTACCCTAGTTCTTCGCTCATTCTTACTCTCTCAGGCGTAGTACCATGGCCTGTCGGGTTTTTGCTCCTAGCCGACCTATTGCTGTCAGTCGCCTTAGATCCTTAGCTTTCTTAGGTACAGATTTCAAAGGATGCAGTTTCTCCCTGATCATCCTATTCCCCAGCACACGCATTTTACACTAGTTCTTAGTACTCCCTAGTACTCTAACTCTTCTCCTATACTTCGGCCCCTGGCCGGGTAGGGGTTCTTTATGGGGTCTACGACCAGTTTTCGGTCACAGAATCTTGTCTCTGCTAACCCTGTTTTCGGGTCGCTTTCTTCCCACCCTTGGGGACTGCTTTAGGACGTCCCATTGTTTCCTGTGTCCCCCAATGAAGCGATAGAGAAAAGTAGATTTTGGGTACTCACCGTAAAATCTCTTTCTCGGAGCCTTCATTGGGGGACACAGCACCCGCCCTTTTCTAAGACTTCAATGGATCCGGAATGTTCTAGATTTCAAGCTTCTCCTCGTACTGCTTTTACACAAACTGATCTCCTCAGCTCCAGTCAGTGGGTGTATACTACGTGGGAGGAGCCAACTTTCTTATTTGCATAGTGTCACCTGCTAGTCCCAGCAGCATACACCCATGGTTTCCTGTGTCCCCCAATGAAGGCTCCGAGAAAGAGATTTTACGGTGAGTACCCAAAATCAACTTTTTGAACCATGTGCATTGAATATTTTTTTGGTATGGTATCAGAGGACTCAGAAGGAAAAATGTATGTAACAAAATTAAAACATTGTCGTCCATTTGGCTTATCCCTAATCTATTAATTTTACACTAGGTGGTAAAATAGATGACATCTTTATTATCTGGAGGGGTACCGATCCTGAACTGCAGAGCTTCATGACTTGGTTGAACGATAACCCATATAACATCAAACTAACCTATAAGGCAGATCGGGAGGCAATTGATTTTCCGGACTATAATATAAAAATGGGGTACCAGACAGAAAAGGGTACTCCACGGGTACAATTATTATCAACAAGTAAGAGGGAAGAATCTTTTTCCTCACAGATACATTTCATCTCCAAGTTAACAGTCAGAGGGGGCGATCGGCAGATCTTGAACAAACACTGGTCGTTACTGAAGACCGACCAGAGTTTGAACGACGTTTTACTCATCGCCCACTCTTACCTGTTAGAAGGGGGAAAAGCCTAAAGGATATGCTGGTGAAGAACCATTACGTACCTAGGGTGGTATCTCGCTTTGAGAAAGGGAGTCCCAAATTTGGTTGTTTTCCTTTTGTCTGCCCAGAGATGTTGTCAGCTTGGGTTGGACCTAAAGAGTATAAAATAAAAAGTTACAAATCATGCAGTAAAAGTCACGTTATCTATTATGCAGTATGTGACTGTAGCCTAATTTATATTGGGTTAACATCAAGGGAACAACGCGTCCGCACGAGGGAACATGTTAGGGACATAAATGCGGTGTGTGATGTTGTGGATCTTGATTCCCTAAGGATGATCCAGAGACATTTCAAGCTGCACTATGACTGTGGTCCCACAGGATTGAAAATTTGTGGTATCGAAAGGTCCATTTAGAATCTAGGGGTATATATATATATATATATATATACACACATATTACTATATGAATTTTGTCTCTGCATGATATAGGGACATTAGAAAATCTTTTAAGGACTATACATGGTCATATTCTTTAGGCTAAGGCTGATTCTCCTTATGTTTGGATGATTTTCTTACCTCCCTGGTCGTGCCCTTTCACTTGCCAGTAGTAGATATGGTCTCGTTGGGTACGCATGTGCGGGGCTGCCTCAGCATGAGTCCCCGCCAAGGGAGCTTCCTCAGAAGGATGCATGGGTTAACTGACGTTAGTGGAAGTATTCTTCCGATCCACGCTTCCCCTGGAATGACTGGATGAGGCGGACTCTATGTGCGGCGTCCCACCCCCTGCACGCGCCCAAACAGCGACGATCTCGCCCAAGACACCACATAATAAAACATGCACATTACACTTTCCTCAAGCGAGGAAGCCAGGTGAGAAACGCTTGTCAGGGCTACTCAAAACATACAGTTATAAGTGCACTTTATAGGTGAGTCCGGATCACGATGATTCATGGCTGTTAGCTCTATCGCTAATAGTAATGGTAGCCTTTGAGGCTTAGGCTGCGTTACATGGGTGATATTAGATTTTTGTGTTATTATAGCGTCACCAGGTGGCCATCTGTATTAGTACATGCAGTGGTACCTGCAATGTATTTCAATGACCCCGATCCTGCTGTACCGGAAGTCGCCGGATCCTGATAGACAGAATCCTGTTTTTTGTACTGAGCATGCCCAGAAAGCAGCTTGGCATGGTCAATACAGAAATCTCCCTCTCTCTCAGACAGAAGACCAGGATCGTGAAGGGGTGAGAGGGAGTAATAAAGATGGAGTCCCTAAGTGTGTCTGTGTATTTATTTCTAATAAAGTGTCTGTGTATTTTTTTCTAATAAAGTATTTTTTCTGTGTGATGTCTTTTTTTTAACCCTTTATTGGAGATTCTTAATGGCCGGGTCAAACTTGGCCTGACATTAGCAATCTCAGGCTTTATACCAGCAGTTAAAACAAAGCTGGTATTAACCCCTTATTACCCAACATGCCACCCGGCACCACGGCCGCTGGGAGAGATGTTGGATACAACGCCAGAAGATAGCGCTTTTAAGAAAGCGCCATTTTCTGGGGCGACTGTTGACTGCAATTCGCAGCGGGGGGGGCCAAGAAAGCTTGGGCCACCCTGCACTGCGTATTCCTATCTCCAGCTGCCTAGTTGTACCTGGCTCGTCACAAAAATTGGGCAAAGCCCATGTGTTTTTTTTTGTTTTTTTTAATTATTTCATGAAATTCATGAAATAATTAAAAAAGGGCTTCCCTGTATTTTTGGTTCCCAACCGGGTACAAATAGGCAGCTGGGGGTTGGGGGCAGCGCGTACCTGCTTGCTGTACCCTGCTAGCATACAAAAACAGGGTGAAGCTGTCTTTTTTTTTAGTTTTTCGGCAAAAAACATTAAAAAAAGGGCTTCCCTGGATTTTCCATTGCCAGTGAAGGTCATATAAGCAGTGGGGGTTAGCAGCCAGTAGCTGCTCGGGTTACCTTAGCAATAGAAAATGCAGCGGGAGTCCACACATTTTATTTTTTGACCCCCTAACCCTAGAGTTAGGGTTATGTGTTTGGGGTTTTTGTTTATTTTTTAATGAATTTAAAAAAAAAAATACTCATGGGCAACCGAGAACCCGAGCATTTTTAGTGCACACTCATCCCTACTTCTAACCATACAGCCAGCAGATCAAGTAATCTGATCAGCTGACTCCAGTGTTGGCCGATTACTTGTTCTGGGTCCCCCTGCATCCATCGCAGCGTGTGCTGCCTGTGAGGTCAGCTGAATTCGGCCGACACTGGAGTCAGCTGATCTGAACTCTGTTGAACTCCAGCCCGCACACTCTGCGATGGATGCAGGGGGACACAGAACAAGCAATCGGCCAACACTGGAGTCAGCTGATCTGAACTCAGCTGAACTCATGACCACACAGCCCGAACATGGTCACACGTGATCGGCAGCAGGCAGTGATTGCTGTTAACCTGCATCCTTCACAGCGTGTGCGGGCTGTGAGAGCAGGAGTTCAGCTTATTCCCGATCAGCTGACTCCAGTGCCAGACGATAAATTCTGTGTTCCCCTTGATCCATCACAAGTAGAAGAAGAAGCATACAATAAACTAACAATTGCGGTTGCATGCGTTGCACATTCAATCCACAGGATCCGGTCATATGCGGTTTGCATCCTGTCAAATGTGAAAGTAGCCTTACAGCTGGAGCAGGAAGAAGAAAGACAAGATGGCAGACTTACTTTGGGAGCTTACAGGAAGAAATCGCACAGACCAATTTTTGGGGCTCCACTCAAGGGGATCTGGGGCTGAGAAAAAAAGGAGACCGTCAGCTGATGATGAAATAGCTAGCAAAGTTATTGATCATTATCTCAAACCCATTGCCTCCTCTCTCTAGTCCGGCATTTCCTCTCTGCGGCGATCACCATCCTCCTTCTTCTGAGGCCCATGTGCATGACGCGTCCTACATCATGCTCACTAGCTGGCATTGAGGTCCTGCGCAGGCGCACTTTGATCTGCCCTGCTCAAAGCAGATCCATGTATTGTAGTGCATATGCGTAAGAGATCTTTAACCCCTTAACGATCTGGTGGCTATCATGATAGCACAGGATCATGTGATGACTCCTGTAGCTCACATGACTCAGGTCCTGTAAGAAAAAGCCAAATACTGGCTGTTACAAGAGATGATAATTTCTCCCAGTCTAAATTGTGCTGCTCTGATTGGGATAAATAAATGAGTGATCAGACAGCTGATCCTAATAGCCCCCTAGGGGTACTAGTCAAATTTAAAAAAAAATTTAAGAAAAAGTTTTGAAAAAGTAAAAAAAAAAGTAAAAACACCTAAAAGTTCAAATCATCCCTTTTTTGCCCCACTGAAAAATAAAGGGTTAAAAAAAAATATATTCACACATTTGGTATCGCTGTCTTCAGTCCGAATATATATCATAATATAAAATCATTTGTTCTGTTTGGTAAATGGCGTAGCAGCAAAAAAATTCCAAATGCCAAAATTACGCTTTTTGGTTGCCACAAATTTTAAGCAAAATGCAATAACAGGCAATGAAAACATAGCATCTGCGCAAAAATGATACTGTTAAAAACGTCAGCTCGAGATACAAAAAAAAGCCATAACTGAGCCATAGATTTAAAAAAATGAGAACGCTATGGGTCTCAGAAAATGGCGCAAAAAAGAGAATTTTGTTTACTTACCGTAAATTCTTTTTCTTATAGTTCCGACATGGGAGACCCAGACCATGGGTGTATAGCTTCTGCCTCCGGAGGACACACAAAGTACTACACTAAAAAGGTAGCTCCTCCCTCCGAGCATATACACCCCCTGGATGACCAAATCTAGCCAGTTTAGTGCAAAAGCTGAAGGAGGACATCCACCCACAAGTAGAGATAGAGTAAAACCCGGAATAACCGGAACCTCTGTCTACAACAACAGCCGGTGAAAACACACGGAACAAGAACTGCCAACAGGCAACAGGGAGGGTGCTGGGTCTCCCATGTCGGAACTATAAGAAAAAGAATTTACGGTAAGTAAACAAAATTCTCTTTTTCTTCATCGTTCCTTATGGGAGACCAAGACCATGGGACGTCTCAAAGCAGTCCATGGGTGGGAAATAAACAGAAAACTGAGAAGTAGGCAAAACCTAACTTCACAAATGGGCGACAGCCGCCTGAAGGATGCGTCTGCCCAAGCTCGCATCTGCCGAAGCATGAGCATGCACTTGGTAGTGCTTCGAAAAGGTGTGCAGACTAGACCAAGTGGCAGCCTGACAGACCTGCTGAGCCGTAGCCTGGTGCCTGAAAGCCCAAGAGGCACCGACAGCTCTGGTCGAGTGCGCCTTAATCCCCGGCGGGGGAGGCACCTGAGTACATTGGTAGGTATCGGATATGGCCGACCTAATCCAACGAGCTAGGGTCGGTTTAGAAGCCGAGAGACCCTTGCGCTGACCTGTGGTCAGCACAAAAAGAGAGGTGCACCGCCTAAGAGCAGCGGTGCGTGACATATAGATCCGGAGCGGCCGCACCAAATCTAAAGTATGCAACGCTTTCTCAAAGCGATGCACAGGGGCCGGACAAAGGGAAGGCAATGAAATGTCCTGGTTAAGGTGGAAAGGAGACACCACCTTAGGGAGAAAGTCCGAAGTCGGACGGAGAACCACCTTGTCTTGGTGAAAAACCAAAAAGGGTGACTCCGAAGAGAGCGCAGCCAAATCAGAGACTCTCCTGAGAGAAGTTATGGCCACCCGAAAGACCACTTTCTGGGAAAGTCGAAACAAAGAAACCTCCCTAAGAGGCTCAAAGGGGGGTTTCTGTAAGGCCGTGAGGACCAGATTAAGGTCCCAGGGATCCAAAGGCCACCGATAAGGAGGAATGATGTGAGATGCGCCCTGCATGAAGGTGCGCACCTGGGCCAGTCGGGCGATATGCCGCTGGAACAACACTGACAGAGCCGAGACCTGTCCCTTGAGGGAATTGAGGGATAGTCCTAGCTGCAGACCGGACTGTAGAAAGGACAGGATGGTCGGCAAGGAAAAAGGTCAAGGAGCATGTCCGGAAGAGCGACACGAGGACAGGAAAATTCTCCAAGTCCTGTGGTAAATCCTGGCCGAGGAAGACTTCCGAGCCTGAGTCATAGTGGAGATGAACTCGGAAGGAATGCCTGAAGCCGTCAGGATCCAGGACTCAAGAGCCACGCCGTCAATCTGAGAGCCGCAGAATTCTGGCGAAAAACGGACCTTGTGAGAGAAGGTCTGGGCGGTCCGGGAGATGCCACGGCACCTCTACGGACAGACGGAGCAGGTCTGGGTACCAAGCTCGCCTGGGCCAGTCTGGAGCAATGATTATGACCCGACGGCCCTCCATTCTGATCTTGCGCAGGACTCTGGGCAAGAGATGTAGAGGGGGAAACACGTAGGCCAGACGGAACTGGGACCAATCCTGAACCAGCGCGTCCGCTGCCAAGGCCTGAGGATCGTGGGAGCGAGCCACGTAAACCGGGACCTTGTTGTTGTGCCGGGATGCCATGAGATCCACTTCCGGAGTGCCCCACTTGCGGCAGATTGACCGGAACACTGCCGGATGCAGGGCCCACTCGCCGCTGTCCACGGTTTGACGGCTGAGATAATCTGCCTCCCAGTTTTCTACGCCTGGGATGTGGACTGCGGATATGGTGGACTTGGAGTCCTCCGTCCACTGAAGGATACATTGAACCTCCAACATTGCTAGGCGGCTGCGAGTCCCGCCCTGGTGATTGATGTAGGCAACTGCTGTCGCGTTGTCTGACTGGACTCGAATGTGCTTGCCCGCCAACAGGTGGTGAAAAACTACGAGAGCTAGGAGCACAGCTCTGATTTCCAGCACATTGATCGAGAGGGCTGATTCGGACGGAGTCCAAGTGCCCTGTGCTCGGTGGTGGAGAAACACTGCTCCCCAGCCGGATAGACTGGCATCCGTGGTGAGAATCACCCAGGACGGGATCAGAAAGGAGCGTCCCTGGGATAGCGAGAGGGGCCGAAGCCACCACTGAAGAGAGCTCCTGGTCTGTGGCGACAGAGCCACTAGCCTGTGCAAGGAAGAGGTCCGCTTGTCCCAACAGCGGAGAATGTCCAGCTGCAGGGGACGCAGATGGAACTGGGCAAAGGGAACCGCTTCCATTGACGCCACCATCTGACCCAGCACCTGCATGAGGTGCCTGATGGAATGACGGCGGGGCCTCAACAGAGAGCGCACCGCCAGATGAAGGGACTGCTGTTTGATTAAGGGCAGCTTCACAAGTGCCGGCAGAGTCTCGAATTGCATCCCTAGGTACGTAAGTTTCTGGGTCGGGGTCAGAGTGGACTTGGGCAGATTGACAAGCCACCCGAATTGAACAAGCGTGGCGAGAGTGAGCGAGACACTCCGATGACAGTCTGCACTGGATGAAGCCTTGACTAGAAGGTCGTCCAGGTAAGGAATTACTGCCAACCCCTGGAGGTGCAGAACCGCAACCACAGCTGCCATGACCTTGGTGAATACTCGAGGGGCCGTGGCTAACCCGAAGGGGAGAGCCACGAATTGGAAATGTTCCTCTCCGATTGCAAAACGTAGCCAACACTGGTGTGAAACTGCAATTGGCACATGCAAATAGGCATCTCTGATGTCAATGGATGCTAGAAAATCTCCTTGGGTCATTGAGGCAATGACTGATCGCAGAGATTCCATGCGAAAGTGCCGCACCTGAACATGCTTGTTGAGAAGCTTGAGATCCAGGATGGGCCGGAAGGAACCGTCCTTCTTGGGGACTAGGAAGAGATTTGAGTAGAAACCTCTGAATGGTTCCCGGGCGGGAACCGGTACAATTACTCCGTTGGCCTGCAAGGATGCCACGGCCTGAGAGAAGGCGGCGGCTTTGGAGCAGGGGGGAGTGGACAGAAAAAATCTGTTTGGCGGGCTGGAAGAGAATTCTATCCTGTAGCCGTGGGAGATGATATCCCGCACCCACTGATCAGAGACGTGTTGAAACCACACATCGCCAAAGTGGGAGAGCCTGCCACCGACCAAGGACGTTGCTGGCGCGGCCAGATAGTCAAGAGGAGGCTGCCTTAGTGGCAGCGGCTCCTCCGTTCTTCTGAGGACGCGGCTTCGTGCGCCAGCTGGGTTTTCGATCCTTGGCTGAGTTAGTGGACGAGGCTGAGGGCTTAGAGGATGACCAGTTAGAGGAACGAAAGGAACGAAACCTCGACTGGTTCCTGCCCTGGACAGGTTTCCTGGTTTTAGTTTGTGGCAAGGAAGTACTCTTTCCGCCAGTAACATCCTTAATAATTTCATCCAGTTGTTCACCGAACAGCTGGGACCCAGCAAAAGGGAGCCCAGCAAGGTACTTCTTGGAAGAAGCGTCTGCTTTCCACTCTCGAAGCTACAAGATCCTGCGGATCGCGAGGGAATTAGCGGAAGCCACCGCCGTGCGGTGAGAAGCCTCCAGAATGGCAGACATGGCATAGTATGAAAAAGCCGAAGCCTGGGACGTTAAGGCAACCATTTCGGGCATAGAGTCCCTGGTGAGGGAATGCATCTCCGCCAGAGAAGCAGAGACGGCCTTAAGAGCCCACACTGCTGCAAAAGACGGGGAGAACGAGGCCCCTGCCACTTCATATACAGATTTGGCCAGAAGGTCAACCTGGCGGTCAGTGGAATCCTTAAGTGAGGTGCCATCCGCCACAGATACAACTGTCCGGGCTGAGATTCTAGACACCGGAGGATCTACCTTTGGTGAATGAGCCCACTCCTTGACCACCTCTGGTGGAAAGGGAAAACGGTCATCAGAACTACGCTTTGGAAAGCGTTTGTCAGGACAGGCCCTGGGTTTGGTCACAGTGGCCTGAAAACTGGAGTGGTTAAAAAACATACTCCTTGCTCTCTTAGGTGAGGTAAACTGGTGTTTTTCTACCAGAGAGGCTTGTTCCTCTGACACTGGTGGATTGAGGTTCAGTACGGAATTAATGGACGCAATCAAATCACTAACATGTGCATCACCTTCGGTTAGATCAATGGGGTACATAGAGGTAGCGTCCGAGCCCACAGTAAAGGCATCCTCCTCGCCCTGCGATTCAGCTCGTGAATCAGAGCCATGGGACGAGGAAGGAGAAGAGTCCCTGCGTCTCCGTTTAGGAGGACGGGGTCTGGGAACAGATGAAAAATCCTCTGTGAGCTCTGCAGAGCGAGTCTGAGCAGCAGAGGCGCCCTGAGAAGGGGGCTGATGCATGGTCAGCAGAGTCCGGGACAGCTGTCCCATGGAGTCGGCAAAGGACTGGGAGATAGCTTTAGAAAACGATGCTACCCAAGCCGGGGGTTCAGCCACCGGGGCTGGAGCAGCCGGAGGGACCCCTGGGGAGACTCCAGGCTGAGGCATCACCATGTTAGAGCAGGCATCACAATGTGGATATGTGCTCGGTTCAGCAGTATGAGCTTACATGCAGTGCATATAGAGTAAAGCCTTGCAGCCTTGCTCCTAGTGAGAGACATGCTGCTGAGGTGGAGGCTCTGCAGTAAAGAACACACTCCTTCAGAATGACCCCCAGAGAGTGTATAAGAAAGTCCACAACCAGAGGTTGTGGCTTACCAGACCGTTTTGTGTGCCCTCCGGATTCCACAGCTTGGACCCCCAGACAGATTGCAGAGCTGCAGCAGCCAGCGCCGATCAGTGTGTGAACGCTGATAAAATGGCGCCGGAGTGAGGAGGGGGGGCGGGGTTTAGTCCAAGAGCGGGAACCGGAGGGCCAAGGAGAAATACAGGGGAGGGAAACATCTCCTCAGAGAGGAGTGTCCTCCCCTGTGCTGAACGGCCGGTGGGCGGCGCCGCACTGTCCCCCTGCATGACTGACATGCAGGGGCAGTGAAACCGAAAGTAGGCCGCAGCCGAAGCCGGGGCCTAAATTTTTCCATGCGGCCGACGAGCAGGCACCCTCGGCGCGGTTCTCAGGAAAAAAACCAGAGAACCGGCCGGAATCACAGCAAAGTTAAATAACACACTCTCCCCACAATAAATGTACAAGGGACCCCTCAATAACGTCTCAATACTTAGCTTATGAGACGCAGGGCCAGGTCCCTGAGGGATGAGCGCTCCGTCCTGCAGGGTCCTGAAAGGGCTGCGGATGGAGACCGGTCTCCTGCAAAGCAGTGAGAACCGTGATGGCTCCCACTTCAAGCCAGAGCCCGGGGGATGGTGAAGGAGCGCGGCATGTAAGGCTCCAGCCTTGTAAAATCAACCTTAACAGCACCGCCGACAAAGTGGGGTGAGAAGGGACATGCCGGGAGTCCAGCTTGGACCCGCTTTTCTTCCAACTCTTTAAAATCAAAAATCAAAAATGAATGCATGTGTGGATGTGTGACCTCCTGAACACAAAGCATTGAACTGGCTAGATTTGGTCATCCAGGGGGTGTATATGCTCGGAGGGAGGAGCTACACTTTTTAGTGTAGTACTTTGTGTGTCCTCCGGAGGCAGAAGCTATACACCCATGGTCTGGGTCTCCCATAAGGAACGATGAAGAAACGTCCGTCACTTTTTTCGGACAAACTTCTGATTATTTTTTTAACCCCTTAGATAAAAGTAAACCTATTCATGTTTGGTGTCTACAAACTTGCAGTAACCTCAGGCATCACAGCAGCACATCAGGTTTACCATATAGTGAACACAGTGAATAAAATGTCTCAAAAACAATAGAGCAATCACACTTTTTTTTGCAATTTCTCCACATTTGGAATTTTTTTGCCATTTTACAGTACACTGCATGGTAAAACTCACGGTTTCATTTAAAATTACAGCTCATTCTGCAAAAATTGAGCCCTCACATGACCATATTGACTGAAAAATAAAAAAGTTACGTCTGTCAGAAGAATGGCAAACACCCCACAAATACCGGAAAGTGTAAAGTCGGTCGGTCGTGAAGGGGTTAACCTTTCCTCGCGCCTGCTCATTATAGTACTTTGATCAGCAGGGCAGATGAATGCGCCTGCGCAGGACCGCAATGTCGGCTCGTGTGGATGACGTAGACACATCATCCACACCGGACTAGGAAGAAGGAGGCCGAAGATCGCAGCAGAGAGGATGCGTCAGACCTGAAAGAGGAGGCACCGCACTGGAGAGCTGCGACACCCATTGGACTGGACCCACCCTAGGTGAGTATTATAAAAGTACTTTTTCCGTTTTACAGAGCGGCCTAGGCTCTTATATACAGTATTTTGGAATGCTGTATATAAGAACTCAGTGGTATTGGACACAGCTTGTAGTCCCCAAATCTGGTGACAGATTCCCATTAAAAAATCGGAAGGAACACAAACTTACACAATAAATCACCAACATATTTGTGCTTCTAAGGGCGTGATTTATTACGCCCAGTCTCCATGCCAGAAAATCTACATAGGAATGACCACAAGCGACTTAACCTCTTACAGACATTGGACGTACTGGGTACATCGTAGATAATGGCGGTGTAATCATCGTCGGCTGCTGCTGCAGTAAACCGGCACCGATTTCCGCACATATATGCTGATCTGAACAGCAGACATGTGTAGCTTACAAGCAAAGGTAGATCCACGATTCACCCATGCCTTTTAATCCCTTAGACCGCGCTGTCAAATACTGACAGCGCAATGTAAATGGCCATGGCAGGGAAATTTCCTTTCCTCGACGCCATCGGAGTCCCCGTGATGCGATCACGGGAAGCCGATGGTTGCCATGGTAGCACAGGGTTATGTCATGACTCATGTCGCTATCATGACTCACATCCTGTTACAGCCGGCTGGTTGTAACAGGACAGCAGCATTTCAGCTGATCAGAGCTCTGCCGCTCTGATCAGCAGAAATGAACAAGCGATCAGACAGCTAATCCTTACCCCTAGGGGGACTATTAAAATAAAAAAAGTTTAAAAAAAAGTTTTAAAGAATTAAAAAAAAACAACTAAAAATTTAAATCACTCCCCATTCGCCCCACTAAAAATCAAAGGGTTAAAAAAATAAAAAATATACACTCATTTGGTAATACAGAGTTCAGAAATGCCCAGTCTATCAAAATATAAAATGAATTAATATGATCGGTAGACGGCGTAGCTGTAACAAAGAAGGGAATTTTGTTTACTTACCGTAAATTCCTTTTCTTCTAGCTCCTATTGGGAGACCCAGACAATTGGGGTGTATAGCTTCTGCCTCCGGAGGCCACACAAAGTATTACACTTTAAAAAGTGTAACCCCTCCCCTCTGCCTATACACCCTCCTGTGCATCACGGGCCCATCAGTTTTGGTGCCAAAGCAGGAAGGAGGAAACTTATAAATTGGTCTAAGGTAAATTCAATCCGAAGGATGTTCGGAGAACTGAAACCATGACCCAAAAGAACAATTCAACATGAACAACATGTGTACACAAAAGAACAAACAGCCCGAAGGGAACAGGGGCGGGTGCTGGGTCTCCCAATAGGAGCTAGAAGAAAAGGAATTTACGGTAAGTAAACAAAATTCCCTTCTTCTTTGTCGCTCCATTGGGAGACCCAGACAATTGGGACGTCCAAAAGCAGTCCCTGGGTGGGTAAAAGAATACCTCGATAAAAAGAGCTGAAACAACGGCCCCCTCTTACAGGTGGGCAACCGCCGCCTGAAGGACTCGCCTACCTAGGCTGGCATCTGCCGAAGCATAGGCATGCACCTGATAGTGTTTTGTGAAAGTGTGCAGACTCGACCAGGTAGCCGCCTGACACACCTGCTGAGCCGTAGCCTGGTGCCGCAATGCCCAGGATGCACCCACGGCTCTGGTAGAATGGGCTTTCAGCCCTGAAGGAATCAAAAGCCCAGAAGAACGGTAGGCTTCAAAAATCGGTTCCTTGATCCACCGAGCCAAGGTTGACTTGGAAGCCTGCGACCCCTTACGCTGGCCAGCGACAAGGACAAAAAGCGCATCAGAACGGCGCAATGGCGCCGTGCGAGACACGTAGATCCGGAGAGCCCTCACTAGATCTAACAAATGCAAATCCTTTTCACATTGGTGAACTGGATGAGGGCAAAATGAAGGTAAGGAGATATCCTGATTGAGATGAAAAGGGGATACCACCTTAGGGAGAAATTCCGGGACAGGACGCAGAACCACCTTATCCTGGTGAAATACCAGGAAAGGGGCTTTGCATGACAGCGCTGCAAGCTCTGACACTCTTCGGAGTGATGTAACCGCCACTAGAAATGCCACCTTCTGCGAAAGACGTGATAGAGAGACATCCCGCAGCGGCTCAAAAGGTGGTTACAACGCTACAACGGATGCCATGACCTTGGTGAAGACCCGTGGGGCTGTCGCCAGGCCGAAAGGCAGTGCCACAAACTGAAGGTGTTCGTCCCCAATGGCGAAACGCAAGAAGCGTTGATGCTCTGGAGCGATCGGCACATGGAGATAGGCGTCTTTGATGTCGATTGATGCTAGGAAGTCTCCTTGGGACATCGAAGTGATGACCGATCGGAGGGATTCCATGCGAAACCGCCTGGTTCTCACATGTCTGTTGAGCAATTTGAGGTCCAAAACGGGACGGAATGAGCCGTCCTTTTTTGGCACCACGAACAGGTTGGAGTAAAAACCGCGACCGCGTTCCTGAAGGGGAACGGGGATCAGCACTCCTTCTGACTTCAGAGTGTCCACCGCCTGAAAAAGCGCAACGGTTCGCTCGGGGGGCGGAGATGTTCTGAAAAAGCGAGTCAGAGGACGAGAGCTGAACTCTATCCTGTAACCGTGAGACAGAATGTCTCTCACCCATCGGTCTTGGACATGTGGCCACCAGGCGTCGCAAAAGCGGGAGAGCCTGCCACCGACCGAGGATGCGGTTTGGGGCAGCCGAGAGTCATGAGGAGGCTGCCTTGGAGACGGTGCCTCCGGCGGTCTTTGGAGGACGTGACTTAGACCGCCATGCAGAAGAGTTTCTCTGGCTCTTCTGTGGCCTGTTGGACGAGGAGGATTGGGATCTGGCTGAGGGCCGAAAGGACCGAAACCTCGCTTGAACTTTCCGTTGCTGAGGTCTGTTTGGTTTGGGCTGGGGCAAGGACGAGTCCTTTCCCTTGGATTGCTTAATAATTTCATCCAATCGCTCGCCAAACAGTCGGTCGCCAGAAAACGGCAAACCGGTCAAGAACTTTTTGGAAGCAGAGTCTGCCTTCCATTCGCGTAGCCACATGGCCCTGCGGACTGCCACAGAATTGGCGGATGCTACCCCTGTACGGCTAGACGAGTCCAGGACAGCATTCATGGCGTAGGATGCAAATACTGACGCCTGAGAGGTCAAAGATGCTACTTGTGGCGCAGCGGTACGGGTGACCGCATTAATCTCAGACAGACAAGCTGAGATAGCCTGGAGTGCCCACACTGCTGCAAAGGCTGGGGCAAAAGACGCGCCTATGGCTTCATAGATGGATTTGAGTAGGAGCTCTATCTGCCTGTCCGTGGCATCCTTGAGCGATGCACCGTCAGCCACTGCTACTACGGATCTAGCCGCCAGTCTAGAGACTGGAGGATCCACCTTGGGACATTGAGCCCAACCCTTAACCACGTCAGAGGGGAAGGGGTAACGTGTGTCATTAAGGCGTTTAGTAAAGCGCTTGTCCGGGAAAGCCCTGTGCTTCTGGACAGCATCTCTAAAGTTAGAGTGATCGAAGAAAGCACTCCGTGTACGTTTAGGAAACCTAAACTGGTGTTTCTCCTGTTGTGAAGCCGACTCCTCTACAAGCGGAGTTGGAGGAGAAAGATCTAGCACCTGGTTGATGGACGCTATAAGGTCATTTACTATGGCGTCCCCTTCAGGTGTATCAAGATTGAGAGCAACGTCAGGGTCAGAGTCCTGGGCTGCGACCTCCGTCTCATCCTCTATGGAATCCTCAAGCTGAGACCCCGAACAGCGTGATGAAGTCGGGGAAGATTCTAAGCGAGCCCGCTTAGCTGGTCTGGGACTGCGGTCCGTGCCGGAGTCCTCCACGTAATAACTAGAGGCCACACCAGGAGCACGCTTCGTCGCAGACCGAGAGGGGCCTGGGGGTGATCCCGCAGTGCCCGGGGCCTGTGTAAGGGCCGGTCTGGACTGCAAAGCCTCTAGAAACTTAGCAGACCATTTATCCATAGACTGAGTCATGGAATGTGAAAGCGACTCAGAGAGTTTGTCAGCTAAAACGGCAAACTCTGTCCCTGCTATCTGGACAGGGGGAGCTGGCAGTTCTACCTGGGCCGAGGGACCCCCTAGTGTCTCAGGCTCCGGCTGAGCGAGTGCCCCAGTGCCCGAGCATTGCTCACAGTGAGGGTAGGTGGAACCTGCAGGTAGCATAGCCGCGCAAGAGGTACAGGTAGCAAAATAACCCTGTGTCTTGGCACCCTTGCTCCTTGTGAACGACATGCTGTTGTCTCCCAGGAGCGTGATCACTGAGGGTATATAGCCACAAGCTAATGGTACAGCCGAACCGGAAAATGTATACAAATATAATGTATCTATATACAGTTCAGCACTCTAGGGGGACCAGCACCGGGTGACCGGTGTGGCTTACCGACCGCTCCAGCGGTGTGTGGCCACCAGATTCCCTGCCTCGGGTCTCCCAGAGCTGCTGCCAGAAGTCCTCCACCGGCAGAATGTGTTAAAACATGGCTGTCGGCGTTCACAGGGGAGGAGGGAGCCGTGGGCGTAACTTACAAAAGTGCGGGAATCTGGTGCCCCAGAGTGATTAGTGAGGGGGGAGGAGGACAGCTACGTGTGCTCCAGCCCTCACTGTCGGCGTCAGACCGACCGTCCCGCCCTTACCCCTGACTGGCAGGCCCGGGGGCGGGAGTTTAATGCACTAGGCCGCAAAAGCCGGGGACTAAAGTAAAAACCGCGGCCGGCAAGCAGGCACGGTCGGCGCGGTAGTCCCGGTCAAAAATCAACACCGCAGTCGCTGCAGCGTCTGAGGCCAAGGTGCTCCATGCGCTGTCCCAAAGGGGACACAGAGTACCTGTAGATGCAGGGCCCTGTCCCTGACGATACTCAGTCTCCTGTCCAGCAGATTCCCCCAGGGGCTGTGGAGGGAGCCCGGTCCCAGTGCCTGGATGACCGGTTATGGATCCCACTTCACCCAGAGCCCCTAAGGGATGGGGAAGGAAAACGGCATGTGGGCTCCAGCCTGTGTAGCCGCAATGGGTACCTCAACCTTAACAACACCGCCGACTCAGTGGGGTGAGAAGGAAGCATGCCGGGGGCCCTGTTAGGGGCCCTCTTTTCTTCCATCCGATATAATCAGCAGCTGCTGCTGACTAAAATGTGGAGCATTGTGTGAATGTGTGCCTCCTTCAACACAAAGCATAAAAACTGATGGGCCCGTGATGCACGGGAGGGTGTATAGGCAGAGGGGAGAGGTTACACTTTTTAAAGTGTAATACTTTGTGTGGCCTCCGGAGGCAGAAGCTATACACCCCAATTGTCTGGGTCTCCCAATGGAGCGACAAAGAAAATTCCAACCGGCAAAAGTTAAGTTTTTTGGTCTTCGCAAATTTTGAGCAAAATGCAATACCAGGGAGTCAAAACGCAGCATCTGCGAAAAAATGGTTCAGCTAAAAATGCAAACAAATAAGCCATTAGTGAGCTCCATATCCCGAAAAATGGGAACACTATAAGTTGCAGAAAATGGCGCTGAAAGTGCTCCAATTTTTTAGACAAACCTTTTTTTAACCCCTTAGATAAAAGTAAACCTAAACATGTTTGGTATCAACGAACTCATACCAACCTGAAGTATCACACCCACCCATCAGTTTTACCATAAAGTGAACACGGTGAATAAAGTACCCCATAAACCATTGTCCAATCACACTTTTTTGTAATTTTTCCGCACGTGGAAATTTTTTGCTGTTTTCCAGTACCATATATGTTAAAACTCATGGTTTCACTTAAAAGACCAATACGTCCCGCAAAAAACAAGCCCTCTTATGGCAAGATTGACGGGAAAAATAAAAAAGTTACGACTCTCGGAAAAAGGGGAGCAAAAAACAAAAACGGAAAAATCGTCCAGGGGTTAGGGGGTTAAAGGTGTGAGTCCGTGAGCGCATCAGGGACATTGAGAAAACAAAGACTCTGCATGAGACGGAACACCTAAAATCCCTACCAAAACATTTCCAATTGTACCATAAATCTGACTCAAGCAAATTAATTATAAAGGCCATAGATCAGAGGTTAGAGGTGGTAACCTTTTTAAGGCCCTTGCGCAACTTGAGTCACTTTATTTATAGATTGGACACAAGGACTCCTATTGGGCTCAATGAGAGCTTTGGCTGCTTTCTTTAATTGGGTATTTTTATGTGGTGTGAGAATGGGACTGTTTGTGTTAAAATTATTTTTAATAGTTTTTTTTATCCATAATTTAGAGGTCTGTATATGCTAAAACCATACCTGTGGTGGTCTGCAAATTTTGAGGTACTTCACGCGACCCGCTCAGTAACTTAGATGTTGATTTTGATTGGGTCTTTTCCCTGAATGAAGTGCCTATGAGAAAATAAGAAAAAAGATTATTATCTAAGAAAAGTGGAGAACAACATTGTACAACAATTTAATTATAGTTTGGATACAACTAATATTTAATACATTTACTCAATAATTTAGTTTCTTGCATTTCTTGATTTTGCTTGCCTAATGGCATGTCATTTTTAATTTTGAATATCATATTTCTGTTTACACAACTACATAAACACCATGCACTTTTTTGTTTGTCTATTGATTAGTGATGGACAGACCCGGACTGTAAAATTTAGGATCCGAGCGATTTTAAAAATACCCGAGTACCGGACCCGGGCCTGGAGTTCTCAGGGAACTCCGGATAATGATCCGGAACCTTTGGAAATAAAAAATAAATAAAGGAAAATTAAATAAAATAAGATTAAAGCAGGCGCGTTATAACAATAGCAGCCCACAGCCACCCAGGATTGTCACATCCATTATATGTGACAATCCTGGCACTTTACCCGGCTCTTCCCGATTGCACTGGTGCGGTGGCAATCAGGCTAATAAGGGGTTAATAACTGCTCACAGCTGCCACTAAGCTCTAGATTAGTAATGGCAGGGTCTATGAAAACCCTACCCCCATTACTAATCTGGAAGTGAAAAGAAATAAACACAAACACAAAATAAGATAAAAACAATACCCTATTTCACTCCTTTATTAACCCCAAAAACACGCAGGTCTGTGGTAATCCACACGAGGGCCCATGACTATTTCAATTGCCTTTCTACACCGCCATCGGAGGCCCCGTAACGCGATTATGGGAAGCCGATGGTTGCCATGGTAGCACAGGGTTATGTGATGACTCCTGTCGCTATCATGACTCACATCCTGTTACAGCCGGCTGGCTTTAACAGGACAGCAGCATTTCAGCTGATCAGAGCTCTGCCGCTCTGATCAGCAGAAATGAACAAGCGATCAGACGGCTAATCCTTACCCCTAGAGAGACTATTAAAATAAAAATAAGTAAAAAAAAAGTTTTATAGAATTAAAAAAACTACTAAATGTTTAAATCATTCTCCATTCGCCCCACTAAAAATCAAAGGGTTAAAAAAATATACTCATTTGGTATCGCAGAGTTCAGAAATGCCCAGTCTATCAAAATATAAAATGAATCAATTAGATCGGTAGATGGCGTAGCCGTAAAAAAAAATCCAACTGGCAAAGTTACGTTTTTTGGTCTTCGCAAATTTTCAGCAAAATGCAATACCAGGGAGTCAAAACGTAGCATCTGCGCAAAAATGGTACAGCTAAAAATGCAAACAAATAAGCCATCAGTGAGCCCCATATCCCGAAAAATGAGAACACTACAAGTTGCAGAAAATGCCGCAGAAAGTGCTCCAATTTTTTGGACAAACCTTTTTTTAACCCCTTATATAAAAGTAAACCTAAACATGTTTGGTATCAACGAACGCATACCAACCTGAAGTATCACACCCACCCATCAGTTTTACCATACAGTGAACACGGTGAATAAAGTACCCCATAAACCATTGTCCAATCACACTTTTTTGTAATTTTTCCGCACGTGGAAATTTTTTGCTGTTTTCCAGTACCATATATGGTAAAACTCATGGTTTAACTTAAAAGACCAATACGTCCTGCAAAAAACAAGCCCTCTTATGGCAAGATTGACGGGAAAAATAAAAAAGTTATGACTCTCGGAAAAAGGGGAGCAAAAAACAAAAACGGAAAAATCGTCCAGGGGTTAGGGGGTTAAAGGTGGGAGTCCGTGAGCACATCAGGGACATTGAGAAAACAAAGACTCTGCATGAGACGGAACACCTATAAACCCTACCAAAACATTTCCAATTGTACCATGAATCTGACTCAAGCAAATTAAAGGAGTTGTCCGACATTAGCTTACCAAAAAATTTTGAGTTTATCTGTGCTGTATTGTCATATAAAACACCCCTATATTGTTATTTTTTGTTTTCTAACTTTTGTTCCACTTGAATTATCCCTTTATTCTCTGCAGTTCTTTGTTTACATTTTGCTCTAGCAAACTGACCACTTCCTGTGCAAAACCTCAGTTAGAGCTGGCACTGCCCGGCCTCAGTGTCCAGCCCCGTCCCCTGCCCGCCCCCTGCACACACATTCCCTGTCAGTATTCTACCCTAGCACCTGATCTGTTATCACTCTAGCAATGAAAATAACAGCCCAACATCGGGCTCTGTGCCACACACACACACACACACACACACATCGGGCTCTGCGCCACACACATCAGGCTCTGCAACCCTCACCCACACACACACACACACACACGGCGCTCTGTACCGACCTCCCCCTCACCATCGTTCTGTACCGACCCCTACCCCCATAGGGAACACATGTAGGCTACATTCACATGACCGTTCCGTTTTTGCGGTCCGCAAAAAATGGCCAATTTTTTCACGGATACATCCATGTGTCATCCGTGTGCCTTCCGTTTTTTTTGCAGACCGCAAAAAACGGAAGCAGCAAGAAAGATAAATAGATGAGTAGATATAGAGATGAATAGATAGATATAGAGACTGAGAGATAGAGGGATGAATGAATGAACAAAGGGATAGACAGATAGATAGGTAGATAGATGAGAAAGACATATAATGTCCTACCCCTTGCATATTCTAAGCTGGCACCCTTTAGTGACTTTCATGTGGCACTAAAGTGTGCTTAGCCTTGTATTTATCCAAAAAATAAATAAAAAATAATTAAAAAAAAAAACAAACGACAATGGGTCCCCCATACTTTAGTAGCCAGCTAGGGTAAAGCAGATGGCTGCAGCCTGCAAACCACAGCTGGCAGCTTCAGCTTGGCTGGTAATCTAAAACAGAGGGCACCCCATGCTGTTATTTTAAATTAAATAAATAATTTAAAACAAAAAACATGGGGTCCCCCCAAATTGGATCACCAGCCAAGGTAAAGCAGACAGCTGTGGTCTGGTATTCTCAGACTAGGGAGGCCCACTGTTATTGGACACTCCCCAGCCTAAAATTAGCAGGCCACAGCCGCCCCAGAAGTGGCACATCCATTAGATGTGCCAACCCTGGTGCTTCGCCCCAACTCATCCCGTGCCCTGGTGCGGTGGCAAACGGGGTAATATATGGGGTTGATGCCAAATGTGTAATGTCACCTGGCATCAAGCACTGGGATTAGTGATGTCACGCGTCTATCAGATATCCGACATCAGAAACCCAGTCAGTAATAAAAAAAAAATAGACAACAAAAAAAAAAGTTTTATTTGAAAATACACTCATCAAAACATTCCCTCATTCACCAATTTATTCAAAAGAAAAACAAATCCAGGTCCAGCATAATCCAATAAGGGGGTCCCATGACAATCCATACCATAGTCAATGTCCCAGTCAATGAAGAACAGAATGTTCCTCATTGGCTGGGAGAGTAATGCAGTGACCTGAGCTAACATCAATAGCCCAGGTCACTGCAGGGGATGCCGAGCGCTGCTGTCAGGAGGTTAAATGAAATCATTACCTGCGGTGACGATCTTCGCTTCACTCCTGTCAGCGCTGTCCCTGACTTCTATGCCCGCCGCGTTCTCAGCATTATCGCCCGAGACGTCACCGCTAGTGACGTGAGAACGCAGCGGCATAGAAGCCAGTGACAGCGCTGACAGGAGTGAAGCGAAGATTGTCACAGCAGGCAATGATGTCATCTAACATCCTGATGGCAGCGCTCGTTATCCCCGCGGCTGCCTGCGCTGCAATGTGAGAGGCTGCTGAGCCTGCAATGAAGGCAGCCGCGGAGTATATCCTACAAGACTCAGTAGGAACACTGAAAAGCAGCAGATCCAAATGACAACCCCACTGGCATAACAATACAACAACCTGCAACCTCACGCTCCCTTTCTGAAGTAGAACAACAACTCCCAGCATACCCACACAACCCATCGGTATGCACCAAAGCGCACATTGCAGCTTTTTTTTTTTTTGCTGCGTTTTTGTGGTGACTACAGATGCAGCATGTCAATTCTTTCTGTGTGTTTGAGCCCTTCCAGTCAATAGAATTGACTTTAAAAATACACTGGGCAAAAACGCAAAAAAATGCACGCCAGGGGTATGTTTTTTGGGACCAAAACCGTGCATCTTTGTGGTCTCCACAAAGATGCAGCATGCGCACATGGCAAATTGCTGCCCGTTAGTGTTTCCACACATTAGGAAATCCCTTTCATGACCCCCATAAAGTATGATCCCAACAAAAGTGCCCCCCAAACACTGTATGATACACCCAAAGTGAATTCCTGCACAGTACCCTCCACGCACAGTTTGATGATTCTACATCACCTCCCACCCAGCAAAGCATAATACACCCACAACAACCCCAACACAGTACGATGGCCCCAACACAGCCCTTCATACAGTAGAATGGCCCCTTTATATTCTATAACGGTCTGCACACAGTATAATGGGCCCCACATAGCCTTCCAAATAGTATAATGGCTACCATATAGGCCTTTAAACAGAATGAGGCTATGTGCGCACGCTGCATCTTTGTGGTGACCACAAAGATTCATGTTTTTAGGCCCAAAAAAACGCACTCTCGGCATGTATTATTTGCCACGTTTTACTGCGTTTTTGCTCAGTGTGTTTTTTAAGTCATCTATTGATTGGAAGAGCTCAAAAACCGCAGGAAAAAATGCAGTAAGAATTGACATGCTGCATCTTTGTGGTCACCACAAAGATGCAGCCAAAAAAAAGCTGCAAAGTGTGAACAGAAAAACTGAAATCACATAGACTTTTCTGGGAAGGAAATGCAGGAAGTTTTGTTACCAAAACTGCACTCAAAAAACGCAGTGTGCATACAAGGCCTGTTACCCACACAGCCCTCCAGTGGTGCCCCTATAGCAATCAAAAATGTATAATGGCCTACATATAATAATAATATATAATATTTATTCATTTATATAGCGCTATTAATTCCACAGCGCTTTACATACATTGGCAACACTGTCCCCATTGGACTGCAATGTGAGAGGCTGCTGAGCCTGCAATGAAGGCAGCCGCGGGGCTGGAGCGGGTACACAGACTGCACGGGCACTCCTGCTATTCTGAGCAGGGGGCCTGGTGCTGACGTTGACACCGTGGGCGGGGAGAGTACGGGGTGCGGAGGAATGTGTGGGAGGGTGCAGGGAAGAGGTGCGGGGACCCCACGCACTGTACTCGCCCAACAGGGCGGCAACATGCTGTTCTAGATTTGCATGTCAACATGGTCCTGCCCATGTTGACATGAAATGACCGGAAGCAGCAAAATCGCGGCAGGAGCGATCACATGACCGCTCTGAGCCGGGGGAGAAAGGCTGACAGCAGGGCAGGTAAGTGATCACTAGCTACTTACCTGCCCCAATGTAGCCCAATAGGGTAATAATGAAGAAAAGTCAAAATAAGCCGGATAACCCCTTTAATTATAAAGGCCATAGATCAGAGGTTAGAGGTGGTAACCTATTTAAGGCCCTTGCGCAACTTGAGTCATTGGATTTATAGATTGGACACAAGGACTACTATTGGGCTCAATGAGAGCTTTGACTGCTTTCTTTAATTGGGTATTTTTATGTGGTGTGAGAATGGGACTGTTTGTGTTAAATTATTTTTTAATTGTTTCTTTTTCTTTTTATCCATAATTTAGAGATCTGTATATGCTAAAACCATACCTGAGGTGGTCTGCAAATTTTGAGGTACTTCACGCGACCCGCTCAGTGACTTAGATGTTGACTTTGATTGGGTCTTTTCCCTGAATGAAGTGCCTATGAGAAAATAAGAAAAACGATTATTATCTAAGAAAAGTGGAGAAAAACATTGTACAACAATTTAATCATAGTTAGGATACAACTAATATTTATAACATTTACTCAATAATTTAGTTTTTTGCATTTCTTGGTTTTGCTTGCCTTATGGCATGTCATTTTTAATTTTGCATATAATATTTCTGTTTACACAACAACATGAACACTATGCACTTTTTTGTTTGTCTATTGATTAGTGATGGACAGACCCGGACTGTAAAATTTAGAATCCGAGAGGTTTTAAAAATACCCGAATACTGGACCCGGGCCTGGAGTTCTCAGGGAACTCCGGATAAAGATCCGGAACCTTTGGAAATAAAAAATAAAAAAAGGAAAAATAAAGAAAATAAGAATAAAGCAGGCGCGTTATAACAATAGCAGCCCACAGCCCACAGCCACTCAGGATTGTCACATCCATTAGATGTGACAATCCTGGCACTCTACCCGATTCTTCCCGATTCCCCTGGTGCGGTGGCAATCAGGCTAATAAGGGGTTAATAACAGCTCACATCTGCCACTAAGCCCTAGATTAGCAATGGCAGGGTCTATGAAAACCCTACCCCCATTACTAATCTGTAAGTGAAAATAAATAAACACAAACACAAAATAAGATAAAAGAAGGGAATTTTGTTACTTACCGTAAATTCCTTTTCTTCTAGCTCTTATTGGGAGACCCAGACGATTGGGGTATAGCTACTGCCTCCGGAGGCCACACAAAGCACTACACTAAAAAGTGCAAGGCCCCTCCCCTTCTGGCTATACCCCCCCGTGGTATCACGGGTTCTCCAGTTTTAGTGCCAAAGCAAGAAGGAGGAAAGCCAATAACTGGTTTAAACAAATTAACTCCGAGTAACATCGGAGAACTGAAAAACCGTTCAACATGAACAACATGTGTACCCGCAAACAACAAAAACATCCCGAAGGACAACAGGGCGGGTGCTGGGTCTCCCAATAAGAGCTAGAAGAAAAGGAATTTACGGTAAGTAACAAAATTCCCTTCTTCTTCAGCGCTCTATTGGGAGACCCAGACGATTGGGACGTCCAAAAGCTGTCCCTGGGTGGGTAAAGAAATACCTCATGTTAGGGCTGCAAAACAGCCCTCCCCTACGGGGGTGTCACTGCCGCCTGCAGGACTCTTCTACCTAAGCTGGCATCCGCCGAAGCATAGGTATGCACCTGATAATGCTTGGTGAAAGTGTGCAGACTGGACCAGGTAGCTGCCTGGTACACTTGTTGAGCCGAAGCCTGGTGTCGTAATGCCCAGGACGCACCCACGGCTCTGGTTGAGTGGGCTTTTAGCCCTGAAGGAACCGGAAGCCCCGCAGAACGGTAGGCCTCTAGAATTGGTTCTTTGATCCATTGAGCCAGGGTGGCTTTAGAAGCCTGCAACCCCTTGCGCGGACCAGCGACAAGGACAAAAAATGCATCGGAACGGCGCATGGGCGCCGTGCGGGAAATGTAGAGTCTGAGTGCTCTCACCAGATCTAACAAACGTAAGTCCTTTTCATACCGGTGAACCGGATGAGGACAAAAGGAAGGCAAGGATATATCCTGATTAAGATGAAATGAGGATACGACCTTAGGGAGAAACTCCGGAATGGGGCGCAGCACTACCTTGTCCTGGTGGAACACCAGGAAGGGAGCCTTGGATGACAGAGCTGCCAGCTCAGACACTCGCCGAAGCGATGTGATCGCAACGAGAAACGCCACCTTCTGTGACAGGCGAGAAAGGAAACTTCCTTCAGAGGCTCGAAAGGCGGCTTCTGGAGAGCAACTAATACCCTGTTGAGATCCCATGGATCTAACGGCCGCTTGTACGGGGGTACGATATGACAGACCCCCTGTAGGAACGTGCGCACCTTAGAAAGACGTGCTAGACGCTTCTGAAAAAACACGGATAGTGCCGAGACTTCCCCCTCAAGGAAGCCGAGCGACAAGCCCTTTTCTAACCCCGATTGCAGGAAGGAAAGAAAAGTGGGCAATGCAAATGGCCAGGGAGACACTCCCTGAGCCGAGCACCAGGTTAAGAAAATCTTCCACGTTCTGTGGTAGATCTTAGCAGAGGTGGACTTCCTAGCCTGTTTCATGGTGGCAACGACCCCTTGGGATAATCCTGAAGACGCTAGGATCCAGGACTCAATGGCCACACAGTCAGGTTCAGGGCCGCAGAATTCCGATGGAAAAACGGCCCTTGGGACAGTAAGTCTGGCCAGCCTGGTAGTGACCACGGTCGGCCGACCGTGAGATGCCACAGATCCGGGTACCACGATCTCCTCGGCCAGTCTGGGGCGACGAGTATGACGCGGCTGCAATCGGATCTGATTTTTTGCGCAGTACTCTGGGCAAGAGTGCCAGAGGTGGAAACACATATGTGAGCTGGAACTGCGACCAATCTTGCACTAAGGCGTCTGCCGCCAGAGCTCTGTGATCGCGCGATCGTGCCATAAATGCCGGGACCTTGTTGTTGTGCCGAGACGCCATTAGGTCGACGTCCGGCACCCCCCAGCGGCGACAGATTTCCTGAAACACGTCCGGGTGAAGGGACCATTCCCCTGCGTCCATACCCTGGCGACTGGGGAAGTCTGCTTCCCAGTTTTCTACGCCCGGGATGTGAACTGCGGATATGGTGGATGCTGTGTCCTCCACCCACATGAGGATTCGCCGGACTTCCTGGAAGGCTTGCCGACTGCGCGTCCCTCCTTGGTGGTTGATGTATGCCACCGCTGTGGAGTTGTCCGACTGGATTCGGATCTGCTCTCTTTCTAGCCACTGCTGGAAAGCTAGTAGGGTAAGATACCCTGCCCCGATTTCCAGAACATTGATCTGAAGGGTGGACTCCTGCTGAGTCCACGTCCCCTGAGCCCTGTGGCGGAGACAAACTGCTCCCCACCCTGACAGACTCGTATCTGTCGTGACCACTGCCCAGGATGGGGGTAGGAAGGATCTTCACTGTGACAATGAGGTGGGAATAAGCCACCATTGCAGAGAGTCCTTGGCCGTCTGGGAAAGGGAGACTTTCCTGTCCAGGGAGGTTGACTGCCCGTCCCATTGGCGGAGAATGTCCCCTTGCAGTTGGCGCAGATGAAACTGCGCAAAGGGAACTGCCTCCATGGCTGCCACCATCTTCCCTAGGAAGTGCATGAGGCGCCTTAAGGGGTGCGACTGGCCTTGAAGGAGAGACTGCACCTCTGTTTGCAGTGAACGCTGCTTGTTCAGCGGAAGCTTCACTATCGCTGATAGAGTGTGAACTCCATGCCGAGATACGTTAGTGATTGAGTCGGTGACCGATTTGACCTTGCCAAATTGATGATCCACCCGAAAGTCTGGAGAGTCTCCAGCGTAACATTCAGGCTGCGTTGTCATGCCTCGAGGGAGGGTGCTTTGACGAGTAGATCGTCCAAGTAAGGGATCACCGGGTGTCCCTGAGAGTGCAAGACTGCTACCACTGCTGCCATGACCTTGGTGAACACCCGTGGGGCTGTCGCCAGACCGAATGGCAGAGCTACGAACTGAAGATGGTCGTCTCCTATCACAAAACGTAGAAAACGTTGGTGCTCCGTAGCAATTGGCACGTGGAGATAGGCATCTTTGATGTCTGTTGAGGCAAGGAAGTCTCCTCGAGACATTGAGGTAATGACGGATCGGAGGGATTCCATCCGGAACCGCCTGGCGTTCGCATGCTTATTGAGCAGTTTTAGGTCCAGAACAGGACGGAAGGAGCCGTCCTTTTTTGGAGCCACAAAGAGATTGGAGTACAAACCCTCGCCCTCGTTCCTGAGGGGGGACAGAGATCACCACTCCTTCTGCTCTTAGAGCGTCCACCGCCTGCAGCAGGGCATCTGCTCGGTGGGGAGGTGGGGCCGTTCTGAAGAATGGAGTCGGAGGACGAGAACAGAACACTGTCCTGTGCACGTGAGCACAATGTCCGTCACCCACCGGTCTGTGACCTGTGGCAGCTAAATGTCGCCAAAGGCGGGGAAGTCTGCCATCAACCGCGGATGCGGAGAGAGAGAGAGAGCTGAGAGTCATGAGGAGACCGCCTTGGTAGCGGTTCCTCCGGCTGCCTTCCTTGGGCGTGATTGAGCCCGGCCGGAATCTGCGCCCGTCTGAGGTTTTGTAGCCCTTTTGCACGAGGACAATTGGGACCTGCCCGAGCTTGGGAAGGACCGAAACCTCGACTGTACTTTTAGGACAGCATTAATAGGGTAAGTCGCAGTGCAGACATTGCGGAGTTACGGACGCCTCTGCGGTACAGATGTACATGTGCTCAAGGCCAGCTGCGCAAGAACAGCTGAAAAGGTTAGGTTGCCTATACGGCTGTGAATGCCGGAGCAACCGACACGCCGATAGCCTCCTAGACAGATTTCAACCAGAGTCCATCTGTCTGTGAATGGCATCTTTAAGTGAAGCCCCATCTCCAGTGCAACTATGGCTCTAGACGCAAGCCTGGAGATTGGAGAATCCACCTTTGGACCCTGGGTCCAGCGCTTGACCACGTCAGGGGAAAAGGGATAACGTGTATCTTAAAAACGTTTGGAGAAGACGCTTATCTGGTAAGCGTGGTGTTTCTGGACTGCTTCTCTGAAGTCAGCGTGGCCAGAAAAATACTCAATATCCGTTTGAGATACTGAAAAGGGACTTCTCCTGCTGTGAAGCTGACTCCTCCACTGGGGGAGCTGAGGGAGAAAGATCCAACCTTCCATTGATGGACGCTATAGGATCATTCCGTATGGCGTTACCATCCGGTGTATCCGGATTGATAGCGATGTCAGGATCAAAGTCCTGGAGAGCTGCCTTATCATACAGAGAGTCCTCCTGGGACCCCCCCGTTCCAAATGAGGTTGGTCAGGAAGATTGCCCATGGCCTGTCTGGACTGCAAGTCTCTATCTTATGACAATATATCTGTCGAAACTGCAACTCCGTCCCTGTCCTTGGACAGGGATGACAGGTGGTTTCTTTGGCCACGACTAGTAGAGACCCCGGCAGACGAAGTGCTAGAGACCCCGGCAGACGAAGTGCTACAGGGGAGCATGCACACAATGGGACGGTGTCATGAACAGCATCCCATGTAGTAAAAACAGCACTGAAAATCTGTGTTGCTTTTTTGCCGCTGCCGACTAGCCATCTAGAAGTATATAGCCAAGATTGGTGACCGTACAGTGCAATGTATAGCATACAAGCATAAAGTACAAATGAACACTGCAGCACAAGCAATACAAGCAGCATAGAAGCCTGTGCCCTGGCACCTCTGCTCTTCTGCTGCTGTAGACTAGTCATCTAGGGGAATATAGCCCAGAAGAGTGACCATACAGTGCAATGTATAGCATACAAGCACAAGTACAAATGCACACTGCAGCCCATGCAATACAAGCAGCATAGAAAAAAACCTGTGCCCCAGCACCCTTGGTTTTCTGCTGCTGTAGTCTAGCCATTCCAGGAGAATATAGCTAAGACTAGCGACTGTACAGTGCAGTGTATAGCATACAAGCATAAACACAAATGAACACTTCAGTACGTGCAATACAAGCAGCCTAGAAAGCCTGTGCCTTAGCACACCTGCTTTCCTGCTGCTGATGTGTCGCTCTCCAAGCGGGCATATAGCGACCTATGCAGTTAAAATACACATGTACACACTGCAGTATATATTGGGGTCAGCACTATGCGTGCCGCTTACCGCCCGCCTATAAGCGGGTGTATGGTCGCCACCGTCCTGCCTGGTTGCCGAAAGTCCGAGCTCGGACTGCAGTAATGGCTGCCGGCGTCTTCCCCAGCTCGTGTGAGGAGGGGCGGGCCGTGGGCGTGCCCCAAGTCAGAGCGGGAATCCGGCGTCCGACAGTGTGCAGTGAGAGGGCTGGAGCATGTAAATAAGGCTCCAGCCCTCGGCGCTGCTGATTGCTCAGCGTCTGTCCCCTTCCCTGAGTGACAGGGAGGGGGCGGGAACGAAGCGGCACTAGGCCGCAGAAGCCGGGGACTGGATTTATAAGCGCCGCCGCCGTAAAAGCGCGGTCGGCGCCCAGTCCCCGGCGAACTACAAGTCCCAGCCGCGCCGCCGCTCCCGGAGCGTCCGGCGCGGTAGTTCCCAATACACAAAGTCACTCAGCAAAGCTGCAGTGACTGTAACCCTTTACTGTCCCCGGCGCACTAGCACACCCAGCAAGTCTGGAGTGTGCTGTGCCTGTGTGTACGGGGACACAGAGTACCTGTAATGGTGCAGGGCCATGTCCCTGAACGGTACTCCAGCTCCGTATCCAGCAGGTTCAAATGGGTCTGTGGATGGAGCCCGGCGTCAGAGCTTTGAGGCCGGCAGGATCCCACTTCCTCAGAGCCCCCCAGGGGGATGTGGAAGGAAAGCAGCATGTGGGCTCCAGCCTCCGTACCAGCAATAGGTACCTCAACCTTACAACACCATCAACGGGTGAGAAGGGAGCATGCTGGGGGCCCTATATGGGCCCTCTTTTCTTCCATCCGAAATGGTCAGCAGCTACTGCTGACTAAAATCTGTGGAGCTATGCATGGATGTCTGACCTCCTTCGCACAAAGCTTGAAAACTGGAGAACCCGTGATACCACGGGGGGGTATAGCCAGAAGGGGAGGGGCCTTGCACTTTTTAGTGTAGTGCTTTGTGTGGCCTCCGGAGGCAGTAGCTATACCCCAATCGTCTGGGTCTCCCAATAGAGCGCTGAAGAAACAACACCCTCTTTCACTCCTTTATTAACCCCAAAAACACCCAGGTCTGATGTCATCCACACGAGGTCCCATAACGATTCCAGATCTGCTACATCTGAAGTGACAGTGCGTGGGCATAGAATATGACCACCCGCTATGATCTTAAGGCAGAGAATGAGTCGCAGCGATGTGTGGTGACGTAACTTAGGTTATTTGCGGTCACAGCTGGAGCTGCCCATTGTCATCCACCTATGATCGCAGGTAACCTGACCTCAGGTGACCTCATTGAACTGAGTGACCACTACTATCCATAAAAGTGGCGTAATACTTTGGCAAAATTACTCCCAGAAATAAAATGTGAGTCAGAAATACATTCAGGCATCTTCCGCATGCTGTTGCCATTCAGTTTCAACAATTTTCCATCCATTGCAATATTTTTACAGCCCTCGCAGGCCTATTTCCAACGTCCTCTGGAAAATTATTCGAGTTTCCCATTGACTTGGATTGGGTTCGTTATTCGGTATGAATACACAAATGTAGAAATTATTGGATTTGAACAATCCGAACCCGAATATTTTAGCATTCGCCCATATCTAGTCATCACTAATGATAATTTTAAGGATGTCTAAAACTGATCAACTGGGAAAAGGTTGTTGCATTACTCGTAAATCAAATGCCATGTCCTTCTTCAATTTGTCCAATTATTAATACCAGGTTTTGGTTAAAATGAGGCTACCATTTCAAGGTTAATTTTTCATCAAGGAGAAACTACGCTGAAAATCTATCTTTTGAATCATGTGCATTGAATATTTTTTTGGTATGGTATCAGAGGACTCAGAAGGAAAAATGTATGTAACAAAATTAAAACATTGTCGTCCATTTGGCTTACCCCTAATCTATTAATTTTACACTAGGTGGTAAGATAGATGACATCTTTATTATCTGGAGGGGTACCGGTCCTGAACTGCAGAGCTTCATGACTTGGTTGAACAATAACCCATATAACATCAAACTAACCTATAAGGCAGATCGGGAGGCAATTGTTTTTCTGGACTATAATATAAAAATGGGGTACCAGACAGAAAAGGGTTCTCCACGGGTACAATTATTATCAACAAGCAAGAGGGAAGAATCTTTTGCCTCACAGATACATTTCATCTCCAAGTTAACAGTCAGAGGGGGGCGATCAGGCAGATCTTGAACAAACACTGGTCGTTACTGAAGACCGACTAGAGTTTGAACGACGTTTTACTCATCGCCCACTCTTACCTGTTAGAAGGGGGAAAAGCCTAAAGGATATGCTGGTGAAGAACCATTACGTACCTAGGGTGGTATCTCGCATTGAGAAAGGGAGTCCCAAATTTGGTTGTTTTCCTTTTGTCTGCCCAGAGATGTTGTCAGCTTGGGATGGACCTAAAGAGTATAAAATAAAAAGTTACAAATCATGCAGTAAAAGTCACGTTATCTATTATGCAGTATGTGGCTGTAGCCTAATTTATATTGGGTTAACATCAAGGGAACAACGCGTCCGCACGAGGGAACATGTTAGGGACATAATTGCGGTGTGTGATGTTGTGGATCTTGATTCCCTGAGGATGATCCAGAGACATTTCAAGCTGCGCCATGACTGTGGTCCCACAGGATTGAAAATTTGTGGTATCGCAAGGTCCATTTAGAATCTAGGGGTATATATATATACACATATTACTATATGAATTTTGTCTCTGCATGATATAGGGACATTAGAAAATCTTTTAAGGACTATACATGGTCATATTCTTTAGGCTAAGGCTGATTCTCCTTATGTTTGGATGATTTTCTTACCACCCTGGTCGTGCCCTTTCACTTGCCAGTAGTAGATATGGTCTCGTTGGGTGCGCATGTGCGGGGCTGCCTCAGCATGAGTCCCCACCAAGGGAGCTTCCTTAGAAGGATGCATGGGTTAACTGACGTTAGTGGAAGTATTCTTCCGATCCACGCTTCCCCTGGAATGACTGGATGAGGCGGACTCTATGTGCGGCGTCCCACCCCCTGCACGCGCCCAAACAGCGACGATCTCGCCCAAGACACCACATAATAAAACATGCACATTACACTTTCCTCAAGCGAGGAAGCCAGGTGAGAAACGCGTGTCAGGGCTACTCAAAACATCCAGTTATAAGTGCACTTTATAGGTGAGTCCGGATCACGATGATTCATGGCTGTTAGCTCTATCGGTAATAGTAATGGTAGCCTTTGAGGCTTAGGCTGCGTTACATGGGTGATATTAGATTTTTGTGTTGTTATAGCGCCACCAGGTGGCCATCTGTATTAGTACATGCAGTGGTACCTGCAATGTATTTCAATGACCCCGATCCTGCTGTACCGGAAGTCGCCGGATCCTGATAGACAGAATCCTGTTTTTTGTACTGAGCATGCCCAGAAAGCAGCTTGGCATGGTCAATACAGAAATCTCCCTCTCTCTCAGACAGAAGACCAGGATCGTGAAGGGGTGAGAGGGAGTAATAAAGATGGAGTCCCTAAGTGTGTCTGTGTATTTATTTCTAATAAAGTGTCTGTGTATTTTTTTCTAATAAAGTATTTTTTCTGTGTGATGTCTTTTTTTTAACCCTTTATTGGAGATTCTTAATGGCCGGGTCAAACTTGGCCTGACATTAGCAATCTCAGGCTTTATATATATATATATATTTATATTTAGGTTATATAAGCAGTGGGGGTTAGCAGCCAGTAGCTGCTTGGGTTACCTTAGCAATAGAAAATGCAGCGGGATTCCACACATTTTATTTTTTTTACCCCCTAACCCTAGAGTTAGGGTTATGTGTTTGGGGTTTTTGTTTATTTTTTAATGAATTTAAAAAAAAAAATACTCATGGGCTACCGAGAACCCGAGCATTTTAGTGCTCACTCATCCCTACTTCTAACCATACAGCCAGCAGATCAAGTAATCTGATCAGCTGACTCCAGTGTTGGCCGATTACTTGTTCTGGGTCCCCCTGCATCCATCGCAGCGTGTGCTGCCTGTGAGGTCAGCTGAATTCGGCCGACACTGGAGTCAGCTGATCTGAACTCTGTTGAACTCCAGCCCGAACACTCTGCGATAGATGCAGGGGGACACAGAACAAGTAATCGGGCAACACTGGAGTCAGCTGATCTGAACTCAGCTGAACTCATGATCACACAGCCCGAACATGGTCACACGTGATCGGCAGCAGGCAGTGATTGCTGTTAACCTGCATCCATCACAGCGTGTGCGGGCTGTGAGATCAGGAGTTCAGCTTATTCCCGATCAGCTGACTCCAGTGCCAGCCGATAAATTCTGTGTTCCCCTTCATCCATCACAAGTAGAAGTAGAAGCATACAATAAAATAACAATTGCGGTTGCATGCGTTGCACATTCAATCCACAGGATCCGGTCATATGCGGTTTGCATCCTGTCAAATGTGAAAGTAGCCTTACAGCTGGAGCAGGAAGAAGAAAGACAAGATGGCAGACTTACTTTGGGAGCTTACAGGAAGAAATCGCACAGACCAATTTTTGGGGCTCCACTCAAGGGGATCTGGGGCTGAGAAAAAAAGGAGACCGTCAGCTGATGATGAAATAGCTAGCAAAGTTATTGATCATTATCTCAAACCCATTGCCTCCTCTCTCTAGTCCGGCATTTCCTCTCTGCGGCGATCGCCATCCTCCTTCTTCTGAGGCCCATGTGCATGACGCGTCGTACATCATGCTCACTAGCTGGCATTGAGGTCCTGCGCAGGCGCACTTTGATCTGCCCTGCTCAAAGCAGATCCATGTATTGTAGTGCATATGCGTAAGAGATCTTTAACCCCTTAACGATCTGGTGGCTATCATGATAGCACAGGGTCATGTGATGACTCCTGTAGCTCACATGACTCAGGTCCTGTAAGAAAAAGCCAAATATTGGCTGTTACAAGAGATGATAATTTCTCCCAGTCTAAATTGTGCTGCTCTGATTGGGATAAATAAATGAGTGATCAGACAGCTGATCCTAATAGCCCCCTAGGGGTACTTGTCAAATTTAAAAAAAAATGTAAGAAAAAGTTTTGAAAAAGTAAAAAAAAAAGTAAAAACACCTAAAAGTTTAAATCATCCCTCTTTTGCCCCACTGAAAAATAAAGGGTTAAAAAAAATATATTCACACATTTGGTATCGCTGTCTTCAGCCCGATCTATCAAAATATAAAATCATTTGTTCTGATTTTTAAACGGCGTAGCAGCAAAAAAATTCCAAATGCCAAAATTACGCTTTTTGGTTGCCACAAATCTTAAGCAAAATGCAATAACAGGCAATGAACACATAGCATCTGCGCAAAAATGATACTGTTAAAATTGTCAGCTCGAGATACTAAAAAAAGCCATCACTGAGCCATAGATTTAAAAAAATGAGAACGCTATGGGTCTCAGAAAATGGCGCAAAACGTCTGTCACTTTTTTCGGACAAACTTCTGATTATTTTTTTAACCCCTTAGATTAAAGTAAACCTATTCATGTTTGGTGTCTACAAACTTGCAGTAACCTCAGGCATCACAGCAGCACATCAGGTTTACCATATAGTGAACACAGTGAATAAAATGTCTCAAAAACAATAGAGCAATCACACTTTTTTTTGCAATTTCTCCACATTTGGATTTTTTTTGCCATTTTACAGTACACTGCATGGTAAAACTCACAGTTTCATTTAAAATTACAGCTCATTCTGCAAAAAATGAGCCCTCACATGACCATATTGACTGAAAAATAAAAAAGTTACGTCTGTCAGAAGAATGGCAAACCCCCCACAAATACCGAAAAGTGTAAAGTCGGCCGGTCGTGAAGGGGTTAATCTTTCCTCGCGCCTGCACATTACAGTACTTTCATTAGCAGGGCAGATGAATGCGCCTGCGCAGGACCGCAATGTCGGCTCGTGTGGATGACGTAGACACATCATCCACACCGGACTGGGAAGAAGGAGGCCGAAGATCGCAGCAGAGAGGATGCGTCAGACCTGAAAGAGGAGGCACCGCACTGGAGAGCTGCGACACCCATTGGACTGGACCCACCCTAGGTGAGTATTATAAAAGTACTTTTTCCGTTTTACAGAGCGGCCTAGGCTCTTATATACAGTATTTTGGAATGCTGTATATAAGAACTCAGTGGTATTGGACACAGCTTGTAGTCCCCAAATCTGGTGACAGATTCCCATTAAAAAATCGGAAGGAACACAAACTTACACAATAAATCACCAACATATTTGTGCTTCTAAGGGCGTGATTTATTACGCCCAGTATCCATGCCAGAAAATCTACATAGGAATGACCACAAGAGACTTAACCTCTTACAGACATTGGACGTACTGGGTACATCGTAGATAATGGCGGTGTAATCATCGTCGGCTGCTGCTGCAGTCAACCGGCACCGATTTCCGCACATATATGCTGATCTGAACAGCAGACATGTGTAGCTTACAAGCAAGGGTGGATCCACGAATCACCCATGCCTTTTAATCTTTTAGACCGCGCTGTCAATTACTGACAGCGCAATGTAAATGGCCATGGCAGGGAAATTTCCTTTCCTCTACGCTATCGGAGTCCCCGTGACGCGATCACGGGAAACCGATGGTTGCCATGGTAGCACAGGGTTATGTCATGACTCATGTCGCTATCATGACTCACATCCTGTTACAGCCGGCTGGTTGTAACAGGACAGCAGCATTTCAGCTGATCAGAGCTCTGCCGCTCTGATCAGCAGAAATGAACAAGCGATCAGACAGCTAATCCTTACCCCTAGGGGGACTATTAAAATAAAAAAAGTTTAAAAAAAAGTTTTAAAGAATTAAAAAAAACAACTAAAAATTTAAATCACTCCCCATTCGCCCCACTAAAAATCAAAGGGTTAAAAAAATAATAAATATACACTCATTTGGTATCACAGAGTTCAGAAATGCCCAGTCTATCAAAATCTAAAATGAATTAATATAATCGGTAGACGGCGTAGCCGTACAAAAAAAATTCCAACCGGCAAAGTTAAGTTTTTTGGTCTTCGCAAATTTTGAGCAAGATGCAATACCAGGGAGTCAAAACGTAGCATCTGCGCAAAAATGGTTCGGCTAAAAATGCAAACAAATAAGCCATCAGTGAGCCCCATATCCCGAAAAATGAGAACACTACAAGTTGCAGAAAATGGCGCTGAAAGTGCTCCAATTTTTTGGACAAACCTTTTTTTAACCCCTTAGATAAAAGTAAACCTAAACATGTTTAGTATCAACGAACTCATACCAACCTGAAGTATCACACCCACCCATCAGTTTTACCATAAAGTGAACACGGTGAATAAAGTACCCCATAAACCATTGTCCAATCACACTTTTTTGTAATTTTTCCGCACGTGGAAATTTTTTGCTGTTTTCCAGTACCATATATGTTAAAACTCATGGTTTCACTTAAAAGACCAATACGTCCCGCAAAAAACAAGCCCTCTTATGGCAAGATTGACGGGAAAAATAAAAAAGTTACGACTCTCGGAAAAAGGGGAGCAAAAAACAAAAACGGAAAAATCGTCCAGAGGTTAGGGGGTTAAAGGTGTGAGTCCGTGAGCACATCAGGGACATTGAGAAAACAAAGACTCTGCATGAGACGGAACACCTAAAATCCCTACCAAAACATTTCCAATTGTACCATAAATCTGACTCAAGCAAATTAATTATAAAGGCCATAGATCAGAGGTTAGAGGTGGTAACCTATTTAAGGCCCTTGCGCAACTTGAGTCACTGGATTTATAGATTGGACACAAGGACTCCTATTGGGCTCAATGAGAGCTTTGGCTGCTTTCTTTAATTGGGTATTTTTATGTGGTGTGAGAATGGGACTGTTTGTGTTAAAATTATTTTTAATAGTTTTTTTATCCATAATTTAGAGGTCTGTATATGCTAAAACCATACCTGTGGTGGTCTGCAAATTTTGAGGTACTTCACTCGACCCGCTCAGTAACTTAGATGTTGATTTTGATTGGGTCTTTTCCCTGAATGAAGTGCCTATGAGAAAATAAGAAAAAAGATTATTATCTAAGAAAAGTGGAGAACAACATTGTACAACAATTTAATTATAGTTTGGATACAACTAATATTTAATACATTTACTCAATAATTTAGTTTTTTGCATTTCTTGATTTTGCTTGCCTTATGGCATGTCATTTTTAATTTTGCATATAATATTTCTGTTTACACAACAACATGAACACTATGCACTTTTTTGTTTGTCTATTGATTAGTGATGGACAGACCCGGACTGTAAAATTTAGAATCCGAGAGGTTTTAAAAATACCCGAGTACTGGACCCGGGCCTGGAGTTCTCAGGGAACTCCGGATAAAGATCCGGAACCTTTGGAAATAAAAAATAAAAAAAGGAAAAATAAAGAAAATAAGAATAAAGCAGGCGCGTTATAACAATAGCAGCCCACAGCCACTCAGGATTGTCACATCCATTAGATGTGACAATCCTGGCACTCTACCCGATTCTTCCCGATTCCCCTGGTGCGGTGGCAATCAGGCTAATAAGGGGTTAATAACAGCTCACATCTGCCACTAAGCCCTAGATTAGCAATGGCAGGGTCTATGAAAACCCTACCCCCATTACTAATCTGTAAGTGAAAATAAATAAACACAAACACAAAATAAGATAAAAACAACACCCTCTTTCACTCCTTTATTAACCCCAAAAACACCCAGGTCTGATGTCATCCACACGAGGTCCCATAACGATTCCAGCTCTGCTACATCTGAAGTGACAGTGCGTGGGCATAGAATATGACCACCCGCTGTGATCTTAAGGCAGAGAATGAGTCGCAGCGATGTGTGGTGACGTAACTTAGGTTATTTGCGGTCACAGCTGGAGCTGCCCATTGTCATCCACCTATGATCGCAGGTAACCTGACCTCATTGAACTGAGTGACCACTACTATCCATAAAAGTGGCGTAATACTTTGGCAAAATTACTCCCAGAAATAAAATGTGAGTCAGAAATACATTCAGGCATTTTCCGCATGCTGTTGCCATTCAGTTTCAACAATTTTCCATCCATTGCAATATTTTTACAGCCCTCGCAGGCCTATTTCCAACGTCCTCTGGAAAATTATTCGAGTTTCCCATTGACTTGGATTGGGTTCGTTATTCGGTATGAATACACAAATGTAGAAATTATTGGATTTGAACAATCCGAACCCGAATATTTTAGCATTCGCCCATATCTAGTCATCACTAATGATAATTTTAAGGATGTCTAAAACTGATCAACTGGGAAAAGGTTGTTGCATTACTCGTAAATCAAATGCCATGTCCTTCTTCAATTTGTTCAATTATTAATACCAGGTTTTGGTTAAAATGAGGCTACCATTTCAAGGTTAATTTTTCATCAAGGAGAAACTACGCTGAAAATCTATCTTTTGAATCATGTGCATTGAATATTTTTTTGGTATGGTATCAGAAGACTCAGAAGGAAAAATGTATGTAACAAAATTAAAACATTGTCGTCCATTTGGCTTATCCCTAATCTATTAATTTTACACTAGCTGGTAAGATAGATGACATCTTTATTATCTGGAGGGGTACCGGTCCTGAACTGCAGAGCTTCATGACTTGGTTGAACAATAACCCATATAACATCAAACTAACCTATAAGGCAGATCGGGAGGCAATTGTTTTTCTGGACTATAATATAAAAATGGGGTACCAGACAGAAAAGGGTTCTCCACGGGTACAATTATTATCAACAAGTAAGAGGGAAGAATCTTTTTCCTCACAGATACATTTCATCTCCAAGTTAACAGTCAGAGGGGGGCGATCAGGCAGATCTTGAACAAACACTGGTCGTTACTGAAGACCGACTAGAGTTTGAACGACGTTTTACTCATCGCCCACTCTTACCTGTTAGAAGGGGGAAAAGCCTAAAGGATATGCTGGTGAAGAACCATTACGTACCTAGGGTGGTATCTCGCATTGAGAAAGGGAGTCCCAAATTTGGTTGTTTTCCTTTTGTCTGCCCAGAGATGTTGTCAGCTTGGGATGGACCTAAAGAGTATAAAATAAAAAGTTACAAATCATGCAGTAAAAGTCACGTTATCTATTATGCAGTATGTGGCTGTAGCCTAATTTATATTGGGTTAACATCAAGGGAACAACGCGTCCGCACGAGGGAACATGTTAGGGACATAATTGCGGTGTGTGATGTTGTGGATCTTGATTCCCTGAGGATGATCCAGAGACATTTCAAGCTGCGCCATGACTGTGGTCCCACAGGATTGAAAATTTGTGGTATCGCAAGGTCCATTTAGAATCTAGGGGTATATATATATACACATATTACTATATGAATTTTGTCTCTGCATGATATAGGGACATTAGAAAATCTTTTAAGGACTATACATGGTCATATTCTTTAGGCTAAGGCTGATTCTCCTTATGTTTGGATGATTTTCTTACCACCCTGGTCGTGCCCTTTCACTTGCCAGTAGTAGATATGGTCTCGTTGGGTGCGCATGTGCGGGGCTGCCTCAGCATGAGTCCCCACCAAGGGAGCTTCCTTAGAAGGATGCATGGGTTAACTGACGTTAGTGGAAGTATTCTTCAGATCCACGCTTCCCCTGGAATGACTGGATGAGGCGGACTCTATGTGCGGCGTCCCACCCCCTGCACGCGCCCAAACAGCGACGATCTCGCCCAAGACACCACATAATAAAACATACACATTACACTTTCCTCAAGCGAGGAAGCCAGGTGAGAAACGCGTGTCAGGGCTACTCAAAACATCCAGTTATAAGTGCACTTTATAGGTGAGTCCGGATCACGATGATTCATGGCTGTTAGCTCTATCGGTAATAGTAATGGTAGCCTTTGAGGCTTAGGCTGCGTTACATGGGTGATATTAGATTTTTGTGTTGTTATAGCGCCACCAGGTGGCCATCTGTATTAGTACATGCAGTGGTACCTGCAATGTATTTCAATGACCCCGATCCTGCTGTACCGGAAGTCGCCGGATCCTGATAGACAGAATCCTGTTTTTTGTACTGAGCATGCCCAGAAAGCAGCTTGGCATGGTCAATACAGAAATCTCCCTCTCTCTCAGACAGAAGACCAGGATCGTGAAGGGGTGAGAAGGAGTAATAAAGATGGAGTCCCTAAGTGTGTCTGTGTATTTATTTCTAATAAAGTGTCTGTGTATTTTTTTCTAATAAAGTATTTTTTCTGTGTGATGTCTTTTTTTTAACCCTTTATTGGAGATTCTTAATGGCCGGGTCAAACTTGGCCTGACATTAGCAATCTCAGGCTTTATATATATATATATTTATATTTAGGTCATATAAGCAGTGGGGGTTAGCAGCCAGTAGCTGCTTGGGTTACCTTAGCAATAGAAAATGCAGCGGGAGTCCACACATTTTATTTTTTTTACCCCCTAACCCTAGAGTTAGGGTTATGTGTTTGGGGTTTTTGTTTATTTTTTAATGAATTTAAAAAAAAAATACTCATGGGCTACCGAGAACCCGAGCATTTTAGTGCTCCCTCATCCCTACTTCTAACCATACAGCCAGCAGATCAAGTAATCTGATCAGCTGACTCCAGTGTTGGCCGATTACTTGTTCTGGGTCCCCCTGCATCCATCGCAGCGTGTGCTGCCTGTGAGGTCAGCTGAATTCGTCCGACACTGGAGTCAGCTGATCTGAACTCTGTTGAACTCCAGCCCGAACACTCTGCGATAGATGCAGGGGGACACAGAACAAGTAATCGGGCAACACTGGAGTCAGCTGATCTGAACTCAGCTGAACTCATGACCACACAGCCCGAACATGGTCACACGTGATCGGCAGCAGGCAGTGATTGCTGTTAACCTGCATCCATCACAGCGTGTGCGGACTGTGAGATCAGGAGTTCAGCTTATTCCCGATCAGCTGACTCCAGTGCCAGACGATAAATTCTGTGTTCCCCTTCATCCATCACAAGTAGAAGTAGAAGCATACAATAAAATAACAATTGCGGTTGCATGCGTTGCACATTCAATCCACAGGATCCGGTCATATGCGGTTTGCATCCTGTCAAATGTGAAAGTAGCCTTACAGTTGGAGCAGGAAGAAGAAAGACAAGATGGCAGACTTACTTTGGGAGCTTACAGGAAGAAATCGCACAGACCAATTTTTGGGGCTCCACTCAAGGGGATCTGGGGCTGAGAAAAAAAGGAGACCGTCAGCTGATGATGAAATAGCTAGCAAAGTTATTGATCATTATCTCAAACCCATTGCCTCCTCTCTCTAGTCCGGCATTTCCTCTCTGCGGCGATCGCCATCCTCCTTCTTCTGAGGCCCATGTGCATGACGCGTCGTACATCATGCTCACTAGCTGGCATTGAGGTCCTGCGCAGGCGCACTTTGATCTGCCCTGCTCAAAGCAGATCCATGTATTGTAGTGCATATGCGTAAGAGATCTTTAACCCCTTAACGATCTGGTGGCTATCATGATAGCACAGGGTCATGTGATGACTCCTGTAGCTCACATGACTCAGGTCCTGTAAGAAAAAGCCAAATACTGGCTGTTACAAGAGATGATAATTTCTCCCAGTCTAAATTGTGCTGCTCTGATTGGGATAAATAAATGAGTGATCAGACAGCTGATCCTAATAGCCCCCTAGGGGTACTAGTCAAATTTAAAAAAAAATGTAAGAAAAAGTTTTGAAAAAGTAAAAAAAAAAGTAAAAACACCTAAAAGTTTAAATCATCCCTCTTTTGCCCCACTGAAAAATAAAGGGTTAAAAAAAAATATTCACACATTTGGTATCACTGTCTTCAGCCCGATCTATCAAAATATAAAATCATTTGTTCTGATTTTTAAACGGCGTAGCAGCAAAAAAATTCCAAATGCCAAAATTACGCTTTTTGGTTGCCACAAATCTTAAGCAAAATGCAATAACAGGCAATGAACACATAGCATCTGCGCAAAAATGATCCTGTTAAAAACGTCAGCTCGAGATACTAAAAAAAGCCATCACTGAGCCATAGATTTAAAAAAATGAGAACGCTATGGGTCTCAGAAAATGGCGCAAAACGTCTGTCACTTTTTTCGGACAAACTTCTGATAATTTTTTTAACCCCTTAGATTAAAGTAAACCTATTCATGTTTGGTGTCTACAAACTTGCAGTAACCTCAGGCATCACAGCAGCACATCAGGTTTACCATATAGTGAACACAGTGAATAAAATGTCTCAAAAACAATAGAGCAATCACACTTTTTTTTGCAATTTCTCCACATTTGGATTTTTTTTGCCATTTTACAGTACACTGCATGGTAAAACTCACAGTTTCATTTAAAATTACAGCTCATTCTGCAAAAAATTAGCCCTCACATGACCATATTGACTGAAAAATAAAGAAGGGAATTTTGTTTACTTACCGTAAATTCCTTTTCTTCTAGCTCCAATTGGGAGACCCAGACAGTGGTGTATAGCTACTGCCCTCTGGAGGCCGCACAAAGAACTACACTTAAAAGTGTAAGGCCCCTCCCCTTCTGGCTATACACCCTCCCGTAGGAGTACAGATTCCTCAGTTTTAGTACCAAAGCAAGAAGGAGGAAAGCCAATAACAGTTTCAAAAACAAATTCAATCCGATAACATGATCGGAGAACTTAAGAAACAACATGAACAACATGTGCACCCGAAAAACGAAACCCTAAGAACAAATAGGGCGGGTGCTGGGTCTCCCAATTGGAGCTAGAAGAAAAGGAATTTACGGTAAGTAAACAAAATTCCCTTCTTCTTTTTCGCTCCTAATTGGGAGACCCAGACAGTGGGACGTCCAAAAGCAGTCCCTGGGTGGGTAAAAAGATACCACATGAACGGGCTGTCAGACAGCCTCTTCCTACAGGTGGGCCACCGCCGCCTGAAGGACCTGTCTACCTAGGCTGGCATCTGCCGAAGCGTAGGTATGCACTTGATAGTGTTTGGTAAACGTGTGCAGACTCGACCAGGTAGCCGCCTGGCACACTTGCTGAGCCGTAGCCTGATGCCGCAATGCCCAGGACGCACCCACGGCTCTGGTAGAATGGGCCTTCAGTCCAGATGGAATCGGAAGCCCAGCAGAACGGTATGTGTGAAGAATTGGTTCCTTGATCCACCGCGCCAGGGTGGATTTGGAAGCTTGCGATCCCTTATGCTGACCAGCGACTAGGACAAAGAGCGCATCAGAACGGCGTAGAGCCGCCGTGCGAGAAATGTAAATCCTGAGTGCTCTCACCAGGTCCAACAGATGTAAACCCTTTTCAAATTGGTGAACTGGATGCGGACACAAAGATGGTAAAGTGATATCCTGATTGAGATGAAAGGAAGAAACCACCTTGGGAGAAAACTCTGGAATTGGACGCAGTACTACCTTGTCTTGGTGAAACACCAGGAAGGGAGATTTGCAAGATAACGCCGCTAGCTCGGACACTCTTCGAAGAGACGTGACCGCCACAAGAAAAACTACCTTTTGTGAAAGCCGAGAAAGGGGAACCTCTTTCAAAGGCTCGAAAGGCGGCTTCTGGAGAGCAATGAGAACCTTGTTCAGATCCCAGGGTTCCAATGGCCGTCTGTAAGGAGGAACAATATGACAAACTCCTTGGAGAAACGTGCGTACTTTAGAAAGCTGTGCCAAGCGCTTCTGAAAGAATACGGATAGCGCGGAGACTTGACCCTTAAGAGAGCTAAGCGACAAACCTTTTTCCAACCCAGACTGCAGGAAGGAAAGAAAAATTGGCAATGCAAATGGCCAGGGAGAAAACCCTTGAGCCACGCACCACGCTAAGAATATCTTCCACGTTCTGTGATAGATCTTAGCTGAGGATGGTTTTCTAGCCTGTCTCATTGTGGCAACAACTTCATGAGATAAACCTGAGGCCGCTAGGATCCAGGACTCAATGGCCACACAGTCAGGTTCAGGGCCGCAGAATTCAGATGGAAAAACGGCCCTTGAGACAGCAAATCTGGACGGTCTGGTAGTGTCCACGGTTGGCCTACCGTGAGATGCCACAGATCCGGGTACCACGACCTTCTTGGCCAATCTGGAGCGACGAGTATGGCTCGATGGCAGTCGGACCTGATTTTCCGGAGAACTCTGGGTAACAATGCTAGAGGTGGGAACACATAGGGGAGTCGGAATTGCGACCAATCCTGAACCAAGGCGTCTGCCGCCAGTGCTCGGTGATCGTGAGACCGTGCCATGAAAACTGGGACCTTGTTGTTGTGTCGTGACGCCATCAGATCGACGTCCGGCGTCCCCCAGCGGCAACAGATCTGCTGAAACACGTCCGGGTGAAGGGACCATTCTCCTGCGTCCATGCCCTGGCGACTGAGAAAGTCTGCTTCCCAGTTTTCCACGCCTGGGATGTGAACTGCGGATATGGTGGACGCTCTGCTTTCCACCCACGTCAAAATCCGATGGACTTCTTGAAAAGCTTGGCGACTGCGTGTTCCCCCTTGGTGGTTGATGTACGCCACCGCCGTGGAATTGTCCGACTGAATCCGAATCTGCTTGCCTTCCAGCCATTGTTGGAAGGCTCGCAGGGCAAGATAGATTGCTCTGATTTCCAGAACATTGATCTGCAGGGTGGACTCTTCCAGAGTCCACATCCCCTGAGCCCTGTGGTGGAGATACACCGCTCCCCACCCTGATAGGCTCGCATCCGTCGTGACCACTGCCCAGGACGGGGGAAGGAACGACTTTCCCTGTGACAATGAGGTGGGGAGAAGCCACCAACGCAGAGAGTCCTTGGCAGTCTGAGAGAGGGAGACAGTCCTGTCGAGGGACGTCGATTTCCCGTCCCATTGGCGTAGAATGTCCCATTGTAGAGGGCGCAGATGAAACTGCGCGAACGGGACTGCCTCCATTGCTGCTACCATCTTTCCTAGGAAATGCATGAGGCGCCTCAGTGAGTGCGACTGGCTCTGAAGGAGAGATTGCACTCCAGTCCGTAGCGAGCACTGCTTGTCCAGTGGAAGCTTCACTATCGCTGAGAGAGTATGAAAACTCCATGCCAAGATAAGTCAGAGATTGGGTCGGGGTTAGATGAGACTTTGGAAAGTTGATAATCCACCCGAAACTCTGGAGAGTGTCTAGTGCCACCTTCAGACTGTGTTGGCATGCCTCTTGAGAGGGTGCCTTTATAAGCAGGTCGTCTAGATACGGGATGACCGAGTGACCCTGCGAGTGCAGAACAGCTACTACTGCTGCCATGACCTTGGTGAAGACCCGGGGGGCTGTTGCCAGACCGAAAGGTAACGCTACGAACTGCAGGTGTTCGTCGTGTATGACGAAGCGTAGGAAACGCTGATGCTCTGGTGCGATCGGCACGTGGAGATACGCATCTTTGATATCTATTGATGCTAGAAAATCTCCTTGAGACATTGAGGCTATGACGGAGCGTAGGGATTCCATCCGGAACCTCCTGACTTTTACGTGTCTGTTGAGCAACTTTAGATCCAGGACGGGCCGATACGATCCGTCCTTTTTTGGGACCACAAACAGATTGGAGTAAAAACCGTGACCTTGTTCCTGAAGAGGGACGGAGGTCACCACTCCTTCCGCTTTTAGAGCGGCCACCGCCTGCAACAGAGCATCGGCTCGGTCTGGTGGGGGAGAAGTTCTGAAGAAACGAGTTGGCGGACGAGAACTGAACTCTATCCTGTACCCGTGAGACAGAATATCCCTCACCCAACGGTCTTTGACGTGTGACAGCCAGATGTCGCCAAAGTGGGAAAGCCTCCCACCGACCGCGGGTGTGGGAATCGGAGACCGCAAGTCAGGAGGACGCCGTCTTGGCAACGGTTCCTCCGGCTGCCCTTTTTGGGCGTGACTGAGACCTCCAAGAATCTGAGCGTCTCTGGTCCTTTTGAGTCTTTTTTGACGAGGTGAATTGGGACCTGCCCGGTCCTCGAAAGGACCGATAACCAGACTGACCCTTCCTCTGTTGGGGTCTGTTTTGTCTGTGTTGCGGTAAGGATGAGTCCTTACCCTTGGAGTGTTTGATGATTTCATCCAAACGCTCTCCAAACAATCGGTCACGAGAAAAAGGCAAATTGGTTAAGCACTTCTTGGAATGAGAATCTGCTTTCCAATGTCTCAACCACAGGGCCCTACGCAAAACAACGGAGTTGGCTGACGCCACTGCCGTGCGGCTTGTAGCGTCCAGAACAGCATTAATCGCGTACGACGCGAATGCCGCCATTTGCGAGGTCAATGGTGCTACCTGCGGGGCAAATGCACGTGTGACGGAGTCAACTCGCGCAAGCCCGGCTGAGATAGCTTGGAGTGCCCATACGGCTGCAAAAGAAGGCGCCAATGACGCTCCAATCGCTTCATAGATGGATTTCAGCCAGAGCTCCATCTGCCTGTCAGTGGCATCTTTAAGTGCCGCTCCATCTTCAACTGCAACCAAGGATCTAGCTGCAAGCCTGGAAATTGGAGGATCCACTTTTGGACACTGGGTCCAACCCTTGACCACCTCAGGGGGAAAAGGATAGCGTGTATCTTTAAGCCGTTTAGGAAAACGCCTTTCAGGATAAGCGTGGGGTTTCTGGATTGCGTCTCTAAAGTCAGCGTGGTCCAGAAAAGTGCTTAAAGTACGCTTAGGGTATCTGAAATGGATTCTCTCGTGCTGCGAAGCTGACTCCTCCACAAGAGGAGCTGGTGGGGAAATATTTAACATCTTATTGATGTTAAATATAAGATCATTAACTATGGCGTCACCATCTGGTGTATCTAGATTGAGAGCGGTCCCAGGATCAGAATCCTGATCAGTTACGTCCGCCTCATCACCCATAGATTCATCTCGCTGGGATCCTGACCATTGAGATGAATGTGAAGGCCCGTCATAGCGAGCCCGCTTAGGCTGCCCGGGGCCATCATCCGAGTCAGAGTCTTCACCCTGAGGTGTATATGCCCGTCCCGGAGCTTGGAGCTGAGGGGGACCAGGGGGCAATGATTGCACAGTGTCCGTGGCCTGAAGTACAGGCCTAGCTCGCAATGTGTCAAGAATTTGTGACATAGTGAGAGACATTCTGTCAGCAAAAGCTGCAAACTCAGTTCCTGTCACCTGGACAGCATTCACAGGTGGTACACCCTGGGTCACGTCCAGCAGAGGTCCCGACTGTGCAAGCGCCGCAGGGGCCGAGCACTGCACACAATGGGGGTCCGTGGAGCCTGCCGGTAGAAAAGTCCCACATGCGGTGCAGGAAGCATATAATGTCTGTGCTTTGGCACCCTTGCGTTTTGCGGACGACATGCTGCTGGCTCTCTGCAATGTGAGAGAGTCTATAGCCAAAGGGCGACCAGCGCTATGCAATACAAAGTATTTGTAGCAACAAAATACTAAGAATACTACTGGCACAAGAGGGGGTGAGCCCTGAGGGCTGCTTACCGCCCGCTGAATAGCGGGTAAGAGGCTGCAGAATTCCTTGTCTGGGTCTCCCCGGCTCCCCTCTGCAGCTCAGCGTGTCAGCAGGAATGGCTGCCGGCGTCTGTGGAGAGGGGCGGTCCGTGGGAGTTCCCAAACAAAAGTGCGGGAAACAGTGTCCCCTCTGTGCCGATTGGGAGGGCTGGAGTATGTAAAAACGACTCCAGCCCTCAGCGCTGATGCACTGGCCAGCGTCCCGCCCCTCTCCTGACTGGCAGGTCTGGGGGCGGGAACGAACGGAAGCAGGCCGCAAAAAGCCGGGGACTCGAGTTATCAGCGCGGCCGCCGTAAAAGCGCGGGCCGCGCTGAAGTCCCCGGCGCACCACAAGTGCCAGCCGCGCCGCAGTCCCAGCGGCCGGCATGACCGATTCCTAAACGTGGCCAGCGTCCCGCCCCTCTCCTGACTGGCAGGTCCGGGGGCGGGAACGAACGGAAGCAGGCCGCAAAAGCCGGGGACTCGAGTTATCAGCGCGGCCGCCGTAAAAGCGCGGGCCGCGCTGAAGTCCCCGGCGCACCACAAGTGCCAGCCGCGCCGCAGTCCCAGCGGCCGGCGCGACCGATTCCTGGAAGTGTGCCTGCTTCAGCTAAGCTGAATGAGGCCATGGCACAAGCGCCGTAGCGCAGATGTCCCCCGGCGCACTACAACACCCAGCATGCTGCGGTGTGAGCGCCAAATGCACGGGGACACAGAGTACCTTGAGGAAGCAGGGCCATGTCCCTGATGTACTCCGCTCCATCCAGCATCTTCTCCAGGGGCTGTAGATGGAGCACGGTCTCAGTGCCTGGAGACCAGTAAATCCCACTTCACCCAGAGCCCTGTAAAAAGGGATGGGGAAGGAATCAGCATGTGGGCTCCTGCCGCCGTACCCGCAATGGGTACCTCAACCTTACAAACACCTCCGACATACAGTGGGGTGAGAAGGGAGCATGCTGGGAGCCCTGTTTATGGGCCCTCTTTTCTTCCATCCGACATAGTCAGCAGCTGCTGCTGACTAAAAACAATGGAGCTATGCGTGCGTGTCTGACCTCCTTGCGCACAAAGCTAAAACTGAGGAATCTGTACTCCTACGGGAGGGTGTATAGCCAGAAGGGGAGGGGCCTTACACTTTTAAGTGTAGTTCTTTGTGCGGCCTCCAGAGGGCAGTAGCTATACACCACTGTCTGGGTCTCCCAATTAGGAGCGAAAAAGAAAAAGTTACGTCTGTCAGAAGAATGGCAAACCCCCCACAAATACCGAAAAGTGTAAAGTCGGCCGGTCGTGAAGGGGTTAATCTTTCCTCGCGCCTGCACATTACAGTACTTTCATCAGCAGGGCAGATGAATGCGCCTGCGCAGGACCGCAATGTCGGCTCGTGTGGATGACGTAGACACATCATCCACACTGTACTGGGAAGAAGGAGGCCGAAGATCGCAGCAGAGAGGATGCGTCAGACCTGAAAGAGGAGGCACCGCACTGGAGAGCTGCGACACCCATTGGACTGGACCCACCCTAGGTGAGTATTATAAAAGTACTTTTTCCGTTTTACAGAGCGGCCTAGGCTCTTATATACAGTATTTTGGAATGCTGTATATAAGAACTCAGTGGTATTGGACACAGCTTGTAGTCCCCAAATCTGGTGACAGATTCCCATTAAAAAATCGGAAGGAACACAAACTTACACAATAAATCACCAACATATTTGTGCTTCTAAGGGCGTGATTTATTACGCCCAGTATCCATGCCAGAAAATCTACATAGGAATGACCACAAGGGACTTAACCTCTTACAGACATTGGACGTACTGGGTACATCGTAGATAATGGCGGTGTAATCATCGTCGGCTGCTGCTGCAGTAAACCGGCACCGATTTCCGCACATATATGCTGATCTGAACAGCAGACATGTGTAGCTTACAAGCAAGGGTGGATCCACGATTCACCCATGCCTTTTAATCTTTTAGACCGCGCTGTCAATTACTGACAGCGCAATGTAAATGGCCATGGCAGGGAAATTTCCTTTCCTCTACGCTATCGGAGTCCCCGTGACGCGATCACGGGAAACCGATGGTTGCCATGGTAGCACAGGGTTATGTCATAACTCATGTCGCTATCATGACTCACATCCTGTTACAGCCGGCTGGTTGTAACAGGACAGCAGCATTTCAGCTGATCAGAGCTCTGCCGCTCTGATCAGCAGAAATGAACAAGCGATCAGACAGCTAATCCTTACCCCTAGGGGGACTATTAAAATAAAAAAAGTTTAAAACAAAGTTTTAAAGAATTAAAAAAAACAACTAAAAATTTAAATCACTCCCCATTCGCCCCACTAAAAATCAAAGGGTTAAAAAAATAATAAATATACACTCATTTGGTATCACAGAGTTCAGAAATGCCCAGTCTATCAAAATCTAAAATGAATTAATATAATCGGTAGACGGCGTAGCCGTACAAAAAAAATACCAACCGGCAAAGTTAAGTTTTTTGGTCTTCGCAAATTTTGAGCAAGATGCAATACCAGGGAGTCAAAACGTAGCATCTGCGCAAAAATGGTTCGGCTAAAAATGCAAACAAATAAGCCATCAGTGAGCCCCATATCCCGAAAAATGAGAACACTACAAGTTGCAGAAAATGGCGCTGAAAGTGCTCCAATTTTTTGGACAAACCTTTTTTTAACCCCTTAGATAAAAGTAAACCTAAACATGTTTAGTATCAACGAACTCATACCAACCTGAAGTATCACACCCACCCATCAGTTTTACCATAAAGTGAACACGGTGAATAAAGTACCCCATAAACCATTGTCCAATCACACTTTTTTGTAATTTTTCCGCACGTGGAAATTTTTTGCTGTTTTCCAGTACCATATATGTTAAAACTCATGGTTTCACTTAAAAGACCAATACGTCCCGCAAAAAACAAGCCCTCTTATGGCAAGATTGACGGGAAAAATAAAAAAGTTACGACTCTCGGAAAAAGAGGAGCAAAAAACAAAAACGGAAAAATCGTCCAGGGGTTAGGGGGTTAAAGGTGTGAGTCCGTGAGCACATCAGGGACATTGAGAAAACAAAGACTCTACATGAGACGGAACACCTAAAATCCCTACCAAAACATTTCCAATTGTACCATAAATCTGACTCAAGCAAATTAATTATAAAGGCCATAGATCAGAGGTTAGAGGTGGTAACCTATTTAAGGCCCTTGCGCAACTTGAGTCACTTTATTTATAGATTGGACACAAGGACTCCTATTGGGCTCAATGAGAGCTTTGGCTGCTTTCTTTAATTGGGTATTTTTATGTGGTGTGAGAATGGGACTGTTTGTGTTAAAATTATTTTTAATAGTTTTTTTATCCATAATTTAGAGGTCTGTATATGCTAAAACCATACCTGTGGTGGTCTGCAAATTTTGAGGTACTTCACTCGACCCGCTCAGTAACTTAGATGTTGATTTTGATTGGGTCTTTTCCCTGAATGAAGTGCCTATGAGAAAATAAGAAAAAAGATTATTATCTAAGAAAAGTGGAGAAAAACATTGTACAACAATTTAATTATAGTTTGGATACAACTAATATTTAATACATTTACTCAATAATTTAGTTTCTTGCATTTCTTGATTTTGCTTGCCTTATGGCATGTCATTTTTAATTTTGAATATCATATTTCTGTTTACACAACTACATAAACACCATGCACTTTTTTGTTTGTCTATTGATTAGTGATGGACAGACCCGGACTGTAAAATTTAGGATCCGAGCGATTTTAAAAATACCCGAGTACCGGACCCGGGCCTGGAGTTCTCAGGGAACTCCGGATCATGATCCGGAACCTTTGGAAATAAAAAATAAATAAAGGAAAATTAAATAAAAAGAGAATTTTGTTTACTTACCGTAAATTCTTTTTCTTGTAGTTCCGACATGGGAGACCCAAACCATGGGTGTATAGCTACTGCCCCCGGAGGACACACAAAGTTACTACACTCAAAAACGTGTAGCTCCTCCCTCCTAGCATATACACCCCCTGCGAGCCAGATCTAGCCAGTTTAGTGCAAAAGCTGAAGGAGGACATCCACCCACAAGAAGAGACAGAGTAAAATCCGGAAGAACCGGAACCTCTGTCTACAACAATAACAGCCGGTGAAGACACACGGAACAAGAAACCTGCCAACAGGCAATAGGGAGGGTGCTGGGTCTCCCATGTCGGAACTACAAGAAAAAGAATTTACGGTAAGTAAACAAAATTCTCTTTTTCTTTATCGTTCCTTCCATGGGAGACCCAAACCATGGGACGTTCCAAAGCAGTCCATGGGTGGGAATAAACAGACAACTGAGAAGCAGGCAAACCTAACTTCACAAATGGGCGACAGACGCCGGAAAAATGCGTCTGCCCAAGCCCACGTCTGCCAAGGCATGAGCATGCCTTGGGAAGTACTTCGAAAAAGTATGCAGACTAATTCGAGCTGCAGTCTGACAGACCTACTGAGCCGTAACCTGGTGCCTGAAAGCCCAAAAAAAGGCGCCGACAGGACTGACCAAATGTGCTCTGATCCCCGGCGGGGAAGGCACTTGAGTACACTCGTAGGTCTCGGAAATGGCCGACCTAAGCCAACATCAGGGTCGGCTTAGATGCCGAGAGACCGTTACGCTGACGAACAGTCAGCACCCGAGAGGTGCACCGCCTAATAACGGCGGTGCGAGACACATAGATCCGGAGCGCCCGCACCAGATCCAGGAGATGCAACGCTTCCTCAAGCGATGAACAGGAGCCGGACCAAAGGAAGGCAGGAAAATTGCCCCGGATAAGGTGGCAGAGACCACCTTAGGGAAAAAAGGCCGGAGTCGGACGAAGACCACCTTGTCTTGATGCAAAAGACCAAAAACAAAGGGGGCGACTCCGAAAGAGTGCAGCCAGAACTCTCTGGCGGGAAATTATAGCCACTAGAAAGAGTACTTTCTGTGAAAGATGAAACAACGAAACCTCCCCAAGAGGCGCAAAGGGGGGTTTCCGGGAACCGGGAGGACCGGATCAAGGTCCCAGGTCTCCATAGGCCGCCGGAAAAGCGGAATGATGTGAGATGCGCCCTTAAAGGAGCGCACCGGAGCCAGCCGGACGATACGCCGCTGGCACATACTGACAGAGCCGAGACCTGTCCCTTAATGAGGGATAGTCCTAGCTGTAGACCGGACTGTGGAAGGGACAGGAGGGTCGGCAAGGCCAAAAAGGTCAAAGGACACTTTGGAGCTCGAGTCATAGCGGAGATGACTTCAGGAAGGATATCAGAAGTCGCCAAGATCCAGGACTCAAGAGCTACGCCGTCAATCTGAGAATCCAGAATTCTGACGGGAAAAAACGGACCTCTTGAGAAAAGGTCTGAACGGTCCGGAAGATGCCATGGCAACCCAACGGACAGAAGGAGCAGGTCAGAGTACCAAGCCTGCTTGGGTCAGTCTGGAAGAATGACCCGACGGCCCCCTTTACCGATCTTGCGCAGGACTCTGGACAAGAGGTAGAGGGTGAACTTCGAAAAGAGACAAAGCTGGGGTCAAACATGAACCAGTGTGTCTACCGCAAAACCTGAGGATTGTGGACCACGGTTGGACAGCTGAAATAGCCTGCCTCGTAGTTTTCACATCTAGGATGTGGACTGCGGATACGGTGGACTAGGAGTACCTTGTCCACTGAAGAATGTTGAGCCGCCAAGCTTGCCAGGCGGCTGAGTGTCCCGCCCTGGAAGCTGATGTAGGAAAACGCTGTCACGTTGTCCGACTGGACTCGAATGTGCCTAGCCGCCCACAGATGGTGAAGGCTTAGAGAGCCAGAAATACAGCTCTGATTTCCAGCACATTGATCCAGAGGGCTGATTCGGACAGAGTCCAAGCGCCCTGCGCTCCACGGTGGAGATATACTGCTCCCAAGGCGGATAGGCTAGCATCCTGGTGAAGATCACCCGGGACGGGCCAGAAAGGAGCGCCCCTGAGACAGAGTGGCCGAAGCCACCACTGAAACGAGCCCCTGGTCAGTGGCGAAGCCACCACCCCGTGGGAGGATTGAGTTCGCTTGTACAGCGGAAAACATCCAGTCTCAGAGGACGCAGGAGAAACTGGGCGAGGAACCGCTTCCATTGACGCCCTGTGAACCTCTGGTTCGAGTCAGAGTGGACTTGCCACCCGAATAGGACAGAGTGGCGAGAGTGAACGAAGCACTCTGCTAAGAGTCAGCACTGGATGAAGCCCCGACAAGAAGGCCGTCCAGGGCAAAAGATCACTGCCAAACCCTAGGGGGGCAGGACCCTAAACACAGCTGCCCCAATAAGAATACTCGAGGGGCCTTGGCTAACCCCAAGGGAAGAGCCACGAATTGGACCACTCCGATTGTCAAAACGTAGTCAACGCTGGTGTGAAACTGCGATTGACTCCTGTCGATAGGCATCTCTGATGCCGATGGCTACTAGAAAATCTCCTTGGGTTCTTGATTGATCCGGTGAAGAAAACACACGGAACAAAACCGAGACTCCATGTGAAGACGCCCCACCTGGCTATGCTTGAAAGGCTAAAGATCCAGGTCGGAAGGCACCGCCCTCTTCGGGGACTAGGAATAGATTTAAGCAAAAATCTCAGAACCGTTCCCAGTCGGGAACCGGTACAATTACTCCATTGGCCAGCAAGAAATGCCACAGCCTGTGAGAAGGCGGCGGCCTTGTAGCCGGGAGGAGTTGACAGAAAAAATCTGTTTGGCGGCTGGACAGAAGTCCATCCTGTAGCCAAGGGAGATATAATCTCGCCCCCACTGAACGGAGACGTGTTAGAACCCTACGTCGCCAAGTGGAGAGGGCCTGCCACGACCAAGGGGCGTGGCTAAATAGCTCGGAGGAAGCTGAGTCAGTGACAGCATCTCCTGCGGTCTTCTGAAGACGCAGCTTCGAGCCATTTGGTTCTATGAACCTGGGCCGAGCTAGAGGACGATCAGATGGAGGAACGGAAACCACCGAAACCTCAACTGATTCCTGCCATGGACAGGTTCCCTGGCTTAGGTTTGTGGCAAGGAAGAACACTCCCCGCCAAGAGCTTCCTTATTTTCACCCAGTTGGTTCCGGGGAAACTGGTCCCACCAAGGGGGAGCCCAGCAAGGAACCTCCATAGAGGCATCTGCCTTCCAATTCCGAAGCCACAGGAGCCTGCGGATAGCGAGGAAGGTAGCCCAGACCACCGCCGTGCGGCGTCCAGCATGGCAGACCTGGCAGAGGATGAAAAGAGTGAAGTCTGGAAGTTCAGGCAACCGTTTTGGGCATAGAGTCCCTGTGAGAGAATGCATCTCCTCCAGAGAAGCAGAGAAGGTACAAAAAAACCGCACTGCTGTAAAGCTGAGGAGAACGAAGCTCCTGCCGTCCTTATACCAACTTGGCCCAAAGGACAACCGGGCGGACCGCAGAACCTTAAGTGAGGAGCCATCAGCCACTGACATAACGGTCCGGGCTGAGCCACCTGAGGTGAATGAGCCCACTTCTTGACCACCATTGGTGGACAGGGGAAACACAGTCCTCAGAATCACGCTTCATGGGAAGCGAGTGTCAGAGCGGACCCTGGGCTAGTCACAGGGGCCTGAAAACTGGAGTGGTTAAGGAACACACGTTGTGTTCACCTAGATAAGGTAACACCGGTGGATTGAGGTCCAGTACAAAATTAATGTACCGTAGAATCCATATAGAGGTGCCGTCAGCCACTGATACAACTAACCGGGCTGAAAGTCTAGACACCGGAGTGGCTACCCTTGGCGAATGAGTACACTCCTTGAGCACCTCTGATGGGAGGGGGAGACAGGCCGCAGAACCCCGCTGTGGGGTCTGCAGGATAGGCTGTGGGCTTGGACGCAGCGGGCTGAAAACTGGAGTGGTTAAGGAACACACTCCTCGTCCTGTTAAAGGTATACTGATGCCTTTCTGTCAGCGGGGAATACTCCCCTGATCAGGCGGATGGAGGTCCAGTACAAGAATAATGGACGCATCCAATCATTCGCAGCTGCATCACGTACGGACGGATCCGTCCGTGCCCGTGGTAGAGACATCCTCCTCGTCCAGTGAGTCAGCTCGAAATCGGAGCTGCGGGACGGGGAGGACAGGGGACCCTGCGTCTCCCTGTCAGGAGGACGGGGTCTGAGCCCAGAAGGAGAGTCCCTTGTGAGCTTTGCTGAGCGAAGCAGAAAACGCCCTGAGAAGGGGGCTGCATGCTCAGCAGATGCCGGGACAGCCGACTCCTGGAAATAGGATTCCCACGGGGGTCAGCCACCGAAACCGGAGCAGCTGGAGGGACCATTAATGAGCCCCCATGCTGAGGGGCCACAGTGGTTATGAGCTCGGTATAGCCGTACGAGACTACCTGCAGTGGATAATACAAAACAGCCTGCAGCCTCAGACATGCTGCAGAGGTGGGGGCTCTGTCTAGAATATCTAGAATACCCATCCACCACACAAGAACCATTACAGTGTGCCGGTTCAGGCAATATGAGGTTACATGCAGAACATGTAGTGTACAGCCTGGAGCTTTGCTGCTGGAGTGAGACATGCTGCTGAGGAGGAGGTTCTAAAATAAAGAATTAACTCCTACAGAATGCCCTGAGAGTGTATAAAAGTGCACAACCAGAGGTTGTGACTTATCAGGCCGCTATGAGTGCCATACGAATTCCAATCCTGGACCCCCAGCCAGTATTCCCTCCCTCTGCTGCAGAGCAGCCAGCGCCGACCAGTGTACTAAGACGCTGAGAAAATGGCGCCAGAGTGAGGGGGGGGGCGGGGGTTAACCCAGGAGCGGGAATCGGAGGGCGAAGGAGATGTACAGGGGAGGGAATGATCTCCTCAAAAAGGAGCGTCCTCCCCTGTGCAGAGCGGCCGGCGGGCGGCGCTGCAGTGTCCCCCTGCATGACTGACATGCAGGGGGACGAAACGAAACTAGGCCGCGGCTGAAGCCGGGGCCTAGAGTTATGCATGCGGCCGAGAATCAGGCATCGTCGGCGCGGTTCTCAGTAAAAACCGTGGAACCGGCCGGAAACACAGTAGAAAGAAGGGAATTTTGTTACTTACCGTAAATTCCTTTTCTTCTAGCTCTTATTGGGAGACCCAGACGATTGGGGGTATAGCTACTGCCCTCTGGAGGCCACACAAAGCACTACATCAAAAGTGCAAGGCCCCTCCCCCTCTGGCTATACCCCCCCCGTGGTATCACGGGTTCTCCAGTTTTAGTGCCAAAGCAAGAAGGAGGAAGCCAATAACTGGTTTAAACAAATTAACTCCGAATAACATCGGAGAACTGAAAAACCGTTCAACATGAACAACATGTGTACCCGCAAACAACAAAAAAACATCCCGAAGGACAACAGGGCGGGTGCTGGGTCTCCCAATAAGAGCTAGAAGAAAAGGAATTTACGGTAAGTAACAAAATTCCCTTCTTCTTCAGCGCTCTATTGGGAGACCCAGACGATTGGGACGTCCAAAAGCTGTCCCTGGGTGGGTAAAGAAATACCTCATGTTAGAGCTGCAAAACAGCCCTCCCCTACGGGGGTGTCACTGCCGCCTGCAGAACTCTTCTACCTAAGCTGGCATCCGCCGAAGCATAGGTATGCACCTGATAATGCTTGGTGAAAGTGTGCAGACTGGACCAGGTAGCTGCCTGGCACACCTGTTGAGCCGAAGCCTGGTGACGAAATGCCCAGGACGCACCCACGGCTCTGGTTGAGTGGGCTTTTAGCCCTGAAGGAACCGGAAGCCCCGCAGAACGGTAGGCCTCTAGAATTGGTTCTTTGATCCATCGAGCCAGGGTGGCTTTAGAAGCCTGCAACCCCTTGCGCGGACCAGCGACAAGGACAAAAAGTGCATCGGCACGGCGCATGGGCGCCGTTCGGGAAATGTAGATTCTGAGTGCTCTCACCAGATCTAGCAAACGTAAGTCCTTTTCATACCGGTGAACCGGATGAGGACAAAAAGAAGGCAAGGATATATCCTGATTAAGATGAAAAGAGGATACGACCTTAGGGAGAAACTCCGGAATAGGGCGCAGCACTACCTTGTCCTGGTGGAACACCAGGAAGGGAGCCTTGGATGACAGCGCTGCTAGCTCAGACACTCGCCGAAGCGATGTGATCGCAACAAGAAACGCCACTTTCTGTGACAGCCGAGAAAAGGAAACTTCCTTCAGAGGCTCGAAGGGCGGCTTCTGGAGAGCAACTAGTACCCTGTTCAGATCCCATGGATCTAACGGCCGCTTGTACGGGGGCACAATATGACAGACCCCCTGCAGGAACGTGCGCACCTTAGAAAGACGTGCTAGACGCTTCTGAAAAAACACGGATAGTGCCGAAACTTGCCCTTTAAGGGAGCTGAGCGACAAGCCCTTTTCTAACCCCGATTGCAGGAAGGAAAGAAACTTGGGCAATGCAAATGGCCAGGGAGACACTCCCTGAGCAGAGCACCAGGACAAGAAAATCTTCCACGTTCTGTGGTAGATCTTAGCCGAATTCGACTTTCTAGCTTGTCTCATTGTGGCAACGACTCCCTGAGATAATCCAGCAGATGCTAGGATCCAGGACTCAATGGCCACACAGTCAGGTTCAGGGCCGCAGAATTCTGATGGAAAAACGGCCCTTGGGACAGTAAGTCTGGTCGGTCTGGCAGTGACCACGGTCGACCGATCGTGAGATGCCACAGATCCGGATACCACGACCTCCTCGGCCAGTCTGGAGCGACAAGTATGATGCGGCTGCACTCGGATCTGATCTTGCGTAGCACTCTGGGCAAGAGCGCCAGAGGCGGAAACACGTATGGGAGCTGAAACTGCGACCAATCTTGAACCAAGGCGTCTGCCGCCAGAGCTCTTTGATCGCGCGACCTCGCCATGAATGCCGGGACCTTGTTGTTGTGCCGGGATGCCATTAGGTCGACGTCCGGCACTCCCCAGCGGCGACAGATTTCCTGAAACACGTCCGGGTGAAGGGACCATTCCCCTGCGTCCATGCCCTGGCGACTGAGGAAGTCTGCTTCCCAGTTTTCTACGCCTGGGATGTGAACCGCGGATATGGTGGATGCTCTGTCCTCCACCCACATTAGAATGCGCCGGACTTCTTGGAAGGCTTGCCGACTGCGCGTCCCTCCTTGGTGGTTGATGTATGCCACCGCTGTGGAGTTGTCCGATTGGATTCGGATCTGCTTTCCTTCCAGCCACTGTTGGAAGGCCAGTAGAGCAAGATACACTGCTCTGATCTCCAGAACATTGATCTGAAGGGTGGACTCCTGCGGAGTCCACGTCCCCTGAGCCCTGTGGTGGAGAAATACTGCTCCCCACCCTGACAGACTCGCATCTGTCGTGACTACTGCCCAGGATGGGGGCAGGAAGGATCTTCCCTGAGACAATGAGGTGGGAAGGAGCCACCATTGTAGGGAGTCCTTGGCCGTCTGGGAAAGCGAGACTTTCCTGTCCAGGGACGTTGACTTCCCGTCCCATTGGCGGAGAATGTCCCATTGAAGTGGGCGCAGATGAAACTGCGCAAAGGGAACTGCTTCCATGGCTGCCACCATCTTCCCTAGGAAATGCATGAGGCGCCGCAAGGGATGCAACTGGCCCTGCAGAAGAGATTGCACCCCTGTCTGTAGTGACCGCTGCTTGTCCAGCGGAAGCTTCACTATCGCTGCTAGAGTATGAAACTCCATGCCAAGATACGTTAGTGATTGAGTCGGTGATAGGATCGACTTTGGAAAGTTGATGATCCATCCGAAAGACTGTAGGGTCTCCAGCTTAGCATTCAGGCTGTGCTGACATGCCTCTTGAGAGGGAGCTTTGACCAATAAATCGTCTAGGTAAGGGATCACCGAGTGTCCCTGAGAGTGCAAGACTGCTACCACCGCCGCCATGACCTTGGTGAAGACCCGTGGGGCTGTCGCCAGACCAAATGGCAGAGCTACGAACTGAAAATGGTCGTCTCCTATCACAAAACGTAGAAAACGTTGATGTTCTGTAGCAATTGGCACGTGGAGATAAGCATCTTTGATGTCTATTGAGGCAAGGAAGTCTCCTCTGGACATTGAGGCAATGACAGAACGCAGGGTTTCCATCCGGAACTTCCTGGCGTGCACATGTTTGTTGAGCCGTTTTAGGTCCAGAACAGGACGGAACGAGCCGTCCTTTTTTGGAACCACAAAGAGATTGGAGTAAAACCCTTGCCCTTGTTCCTGAGGAGGGACTGGGATCACCACTCCTTCCGCTCTTAGGGAGTCCACCGCCTGCAGCAGAGCATCTGCTCGGTCTGGATGTGGGGAGGTTCTGAAGAACCGAGCTGGAGGACGAGAATTGAACTCGATTCTGTACCCGCGAGACAAAATGTCCGTCACCCACCGGTCTTTGACCTGTGACATCCAAATGCCGGAAAAGCGGGAGAGCCTGCCCCCGACCGGCGATGCGGAGGGAGGGGGCTGGAAGTCATGAGGTAGCCGCTTTGGAAGCGGTACCTCCATTTGCTTTCTTGGGGCGCGTGTGAGCCCGCCACGAATCTGAGTTTCTTTGCGTCCTCTGAGTCCCTTTGGACGAGGTAAATGGTGTCTTGCCCGAACCTCGAAAGGACTGAAACCTCTGCTGCCACTTTTTCTGCTGAGGTTTGGTTGTTCTGGGTTGTGGTAAAGAGGAGTCTTTACCCTTGGACTGCTTAATGATATCAGCCAATGGCTCGCCAAACAGTCTATCTCTAGATAAAGGCAAACTGGTTAAACATTTTTTGGAACCAGCATCTGCTTTCCAGTCCTTTAACCACAAGGCTCTGCGCAAAACTACCGAATTGGCGGACGCCATTGAGGTGCGACTGGTAGATTCTAAGACCGCATTGATAGCGTAAGACGCAAACGCCGACATCTGCGTGGTAAGGTGCGCCACTTGCGGCACTGCTGGATGTATGATAGCATCCACTTTTGCTAAGCCAGCTGAAATAGCCTGGAGTGCCCATACGGCTGCGAATGCCGGAGCAAACGACGCGCCGATAGCTTCATAGACAGATTTTAACCAAAGGTCCATCTGTCTGTCATTGGCATCTTTAAGTGAAGCGCCATCCTCCACTGCAACTATGGACCTAGCTGCGAGTTTGGAAATCGGGGGGTCTACCTTTGGACACTGGGTCCAGCGCTTGACCACCTCAGGGGGGAAAGGGAAACGCGTATCTTTAGATCGTTTAGAGAAACGCCTTTCTGGGTGAGCGTCGTGCTTCTGGATTGATTCTCTGAAGTCAGCGTGATCCAACAAAGCACTCAATTTACGCTTGGGATAAAGGAAACGAAACTTCTCCTGCTCCGCAGCCGCCTCTTCTGCTGAAGGGGCTGGGGGAGAAATATCCAACAGCCTATTGATGGCTGAGATAAGGTCGTTTACCATGGCATCCCCATCAGGGGTATCCAGGTTGAGAGGGGTTCCAGGAATGGATTCCTGATCACTCTCATCAGACACATCACAGGGAGACTGATTGCGCTGAGACCCTGAGCAGTGTGATGACGTCGAGGGTCTTTCCCAGCGAGCTCGCTTAGGGTGGCTGGGGCTATCATCTGAGTCATAATCCTCGGCCTGTGAAGCCGGGGACCCCCCTGTGGGCTGGATTAATTCCAAGTGAGGGGGACCTGAGGACAGAGGCCTCGCCGTGCCCAAAGACTGAGCCCCATGCATAGATTGCAAGGTTTCAAGGATTTTTGCCATAGACACAGACATATTATCCGCAAAAACTGCAAAGTCTGTCCCTGTCACCGGGGCAGAACTTACAAGCGTCTCAGCCTGGGTCACTACCTCTCCTGACTCCGGCTGGCGAAGCAGCACCGGGTCGGAGCATTGCACACAATGGGAGCCTGCTGGTAGATTAGCCCCACATGCAGCACACGCAGCACACACAGCCCTGGCCTTGGCAGCCTTGCGTTTTGAGGATGGCATGTTGCTGCTTCCACAGAGTGATCTGGGAGATGCAGCCAGAAGCGACCTCACAGTGCAAGAAATACAATATCTATATATCTGTACAGTACACCGATACACCGTGAGGCACTAGAGGGACCAGCACAGACAAATCGCTTACCGCCCGCTTAAAAAGCGGGTGTGTGGTCGCCAGATAGCCCCTAGTCCAGGTCTCCCAGAGCCTTGCGTCCTTCCTCCAGCCAGACTGCATGTAATGGCTGCCGGCGTCTGAGAGAGAAGGGGGGCGGGCCCTGGGCGTTCCTGGCTAAGAGCGGGAAGCCTGCTTCCCTCTGTGCCTAGTGTGAGGGCTGGAGCATGTAAATCAGGCTCCAGCCCTCGTCGCTGCTAGCGAACAGCGTCTCTCCCCTACCCTGAAAGACAGGGTGGGGGCGGGAACGAATCGGAGCTGCCGGCGTCCTAGGCCCAGAAAGCCGGGGACTCAATTTATAACCGCCGCCGCCGTAAAAGCGCGGACGGCGGATCCCCGGCGCACCACAAGTCACAGCAGCGCCGCCCGGTCCAGAGGGGGTCGGCGCTGCGTTCCCATACACAAAAAATCCCCCAGTAATCTGTAGGGACACTAACTCCAACGTTGCGGTCCCCGGCGCACTACAACACCCAGCCAGCCCGGAGTGTGTCTGTGCCTGCCGGGGACACAGAGTACCTGTATGATGCAGGGCCTGTCCCTGATCGTACTCCTGCTCCGTCTCCATCAGGTTCTAATGGGTCTGTGGATGGAGCCCGGCGTCAGAGCTGAGAGGCCGGCAGGATCCCACTTCCACAGAGCCCTACAAGGGGATGTGGAAGGAAAACAGCATGTCAGGCTCCAGCCCTGTACCAGCAATAGGTACCTCAACCTTACAACACCATCCAGGGGTGAGAAGGGAGCATGCTGGGGACACTATATGTGTCCTCTTTTCTTCCATCCGAAATAGTCAGCAGCTACTGCTGACTAAAATCTGTGGAGCTATGCATGGAATGTCTGACCTCCTTCGCACACAAAGCTAAAACTGGAGAACCCGTGATACCACGGGGGGGTATAGCCAGAGGGGGAGGGGCCTTGCACTTTTGATGTAGTGCTTTGTGTGGCCTCCAGAGGGCAGTAGCTATACCCCCAATCGTCTGGGTCTCCCAATAGAGCGCTGAAGAAAGCAGCATTATCAAGCAATCACTGTCCCCCACAATAAAAGTGCTCCACAATGCAGAAGGACCCTCTGAATAAAAGTCTCTATACTTAGCTTTGAGACGCAGGGCCCAGTCCCTGTGGGGTGGGGGTCAGTGCTCCGTCCAGCAGGGTCCTGCACAAGGCCTGCGGATGGAGGCCGGTCTCCTGCAAGGCAGTGAGAACCGTGTTGGCTCCAACTTCAAGCCAGAGCCCCTAAGGGATGGTGAAGGAGCGCGGCATGAAGGGCTCCTGCCCTGAAGTCAACCTTAACAGCACTGCCGCCAGGGGAGTGTGAAGGGACATGCCGGGAGTCCAGTGGACCCGCTTTTCTTCCAAATCTTTAGAAAAAATGAAAAATCAAAAAAGGATGCATGCGTGTGTGTGATCCTCCTGACACAAAGCAAGAAACTGGCTAGATCTGGCTAGCAGGGGGTGTATATGCTAGGAGGGAGGAGCTACACGTTTTTGAGTGTAGTAACTTTGTGTGTCCTCCGGGGGCAGTAGCTATACACCCATGGTTTGGGTCTCCCATGGAAGGAACGATAAAGAAAATAAGAATAAAGCAGGCGCGTTATAACAATAGCAGCCCACAGCCACTCAGGATTGTCACATCCATTAGATGTGACAATCCTGGCACTCTACCCGATTCTTCCCGATTCCCCTGGTGCGGTGGCAATCAGGCTAATAAGGGGTTAATAACAGCTCACATCTGCCACTAAGCCCTAGATTAGCAATGGCAGGGTCTATGAAAACCCTACCCCCATTACTAATCTGTAAGTGAAAATAAATAAACACAAACACAAAATAAGATAAAAACAACACCCTCTTTCACTCCTTTATTAACCCCAAAAATACCCAGGTCTGATGTAATCCACACGAGGTCCCATAACGATTCCAGCTCTGCTACATCTGAAGTGACAGTGCGTGGGCATAGAATATGACCACCCGCTGTGATCTTAAGGCAGAGAATGAGTCGCAGCGATGTGTGGTGACGTAACTTAGGTTATTTGCGGTCACAGCTGGAGCTGCCCATTGTCATCCACCTATGATCGCAGGTAACCTGACCTCATTGAACTGAGTGACCACTACTATCCATAAAAGTGGCGTAATACTTTGGCAAAATTACTCCCAGAAATAAAATGTGAGTCAGAAATACATTCAGGCATCTTCCGCATGCTGTTGCCATTCAGTTTCAACAATTTTCCATCCATTGCAATATTTTTACAGCCCTCGCAGGCCTATTTCCAACGTCCTCTGGAAAATTATTCGAGTTTCCCATTGACATGGATTGGGTTCGTTATTCGGTATGAATACACAAATGTAGAAATTATTGGATTTGAACAATCCGAACCCGAATATTTTAGCATTCGCCCATATCTAGTCATCACTAATGATAATTTTAAGGATGTCTAAAACTGATCAACTGGGAAAAGGTTGTTGCATTACTCGTAAATCAAATGCCATGTCCTTCTTCAATTTGTCCAATTATTAATACCAGGTTTTGGTTAAAATGAGGCTACCATTTCAAGGTTAATTTTTCATCAAGGAGAAACTACGCTGAAAATCTATCTTTTGAATCATGTGCATTGAATATTTTTTTGGTATGGTATCAGAAGACTCAGAAGGAAAAATGTATGTAACAAAATTAAAACATTGTCGTCCATTTGGCTTATCCCTAATCTATTAATTTTACACTAGGTGGTAAGATAGATGACATCTTTATTATCTGAAGGGGTACCGGTCCTGAACTGCAGAGCTTCATGACTTGGTTGAACAATAACCCATATAACATCAAACTAACCTATAAGGCAGATCGGGAGGCAATTGTTTTTCTGGACTATAATATAAAAATGGGGTACCAGACAGAAAAGGGTTCTCCACGGGTACAATTATTATCAACAAGTAAGAGGGAAGAATCTTTTTCCTCACAGATACATTTCATCTCCAAGTTAACAGTCAGAGGGGGGCGATCAGGCAGATCTTGAACAAACACTGGTCGTTACTGAAGACCGACTAGAGTTTGAACGACGTTTTACTCATCGCCCACTCTTACCTGTTAGAAGGGGGAAAAGCCTAAAGGATATGCTGGTGAAGAACCATTACGTACCTAGGGTGGTATCTCGCATTGAGAAAGGGAGTCCCAAATTTGGTTGTTTTCCTTTTGTCTGCCCAGAGATGTTGTCAGCTTGGGATGGACCTAAAGAGTATAAAATAAAAAGTTACAAATCATGCAGTAAAAGTCACGTTATCTATTATGCAGTATGTGGCTGTAGCCTAATTTATATTGGGTTAACATCAAGGGAACAACGCGTCCGCACGAGGGAACATGTTAGGGACATAATTGCGGTGTGTGATGTTGTGGATCTTGATTCCCTGAGGATGATCCAGAGACATTTCAAGCTGCGCCATGACTGTGGTCCCACAGGATTGAAAATTTGTGGTATCGCAAGGTCCATTTAGAATCTAGGGGTATATATATATATACACATATTACTATATGAATTTTGTCTCTGCATGATATAGGGACATTAGAAAATCTTTTAAGGACTATACATGGTCATATTCTTTAGGCTAAGGCTGATTCTCCTTATGTTTGGATGATTTTCTTACCACCCTGGTCGTGCCCTTTCACTTGCCAGTAGTAGATATGGTCTCGTTGGGTGCGCATGTGCGGGGCTGCCTCAGCATGAGTCCCCACCAAGGGAGCTTCCTTAGAAGGATGCATGGGTTAACTGACGTTAGTGGAAGTATTCTTCAGATCCACGCTTCCCCTGGAATGACTGGATGAGGCGGACTCTATGTGCGGCGTCCCACCCCCTGCACGCGCCCAAACAGCGACGATCTCGCCCAAGACACCACATAATAAAACATACACATTACACTTTCCTCAAGCGAGGAAGCCAGGTGAGAAACGCGTGTCAGGGCTACTCAAAACATCCAGTTATAAGTGCACTTTATAGGTGAGTCCGGATCACGATGATTCATGGCTGTTAGCTCTATCGGTAATAGTAATGGTAGCCTTTGAGGCTTAGGCTGCGTTACATGGGTGATATTAGATTTTTGTGTTGTTATAGCGCCACCAGGTGGCCATCTGTATTAGTACATGCAGTGGTACCTGCAATGTATTTCAATGACCCCGATCCTGCTGTACCGGAAGTCGCCGGATCCTGATAGACAGAATCCTGTTTTTTGTACTGAGCATGCCCAGAAAGCAGCTTGGCATGGTCAATACAGAAATCTCCCTCTCTCTCAGACAGAAGACCAGGATCGTGAAGGGGTGAGAAGGAGTAATAAAGATGGAGTCCCTAAGTGTGTCTGTGTATTTATTTCTAATAAAGTGTCTGTGTATTTTTTTCTAATAAAGTATTTTTTCTGTGTGATGTCTTTTTTTTAACCCTTTATTGGAGATTCTTAATGGCCGGGTCAAACTTGGCCTGACATTAGCAATCTCAGGCTTTATATATATATATATTTATATTTAGGTCATATAAGCAGTGGGGGTTAGCAGCCAGTAGCTGCTTGGGTTACCTTAGCAATAGAAAATGCAGCGGGAGTCCACACATTTTATTTTTTTTACCCCCTAACCCTAGAGTTAGGGTTATGTGTTTGGGGTTTTTGTTTATTTTTTAATGAATTTAAAAAAAAATACTCATGGGCTACCGAGAACCCGAGCATTTTAGTGCTCCCTCATCCCTACTTCTAACCATACAGCCAGCAGATCAAGTAATCTGATCAGCTGACTCCAGTGTTGGCCGATTACTTGTTCTGGGTCCCCCTGCATCCATCGCAGCGTGTGCTGCCTGTGAGGTCAGCTGAATTCGTCCGACACTGGAGTCAGCTGATCTGAACTCTGTTGAACTCCAGCCCGAACACTCTGCGATAGATGCAGGGGGACACAGAACAAGTAATCGGGCAACACTGGAGTCAGCTGATCTGAACTCAGCTGAACTCATGACCACACAGCCCGAACATGTCACACGTGATCGGAAGCAGGCAGTGATTGCTGTTAACCTGCATCCATCACAGCGTGTGCGGGCTGTGAGATCAGGAGTTCAGCTTATTCCCGATCAGCTGACTCCAGTGCCAGACGATAAATTCTGTGTTCCCCTTCATCCATCACAAGTAGAAGTAGAAGCATACAATAAAATAACAATTGCGGTTGCATGCGTTGCACATTCAATCCACAGGATCCGGTCATATGCGGTTTGCATCCTGTCAAATGTGAAAGTAGCCTACAGCTGGAGCAGGAAGAAGAAAGACAAGATGGCAGACTTACTTTGGGAGCTTACAGGAAGAAATCGCACAGACCAATTTTTGGGGCTCCACTCAAGGGGATCTGGGGCTGAGAAAAAAAGGAGACCGTCAGCTGATGATGAAATAGCTAGCAAAGTTATTGATCATTATCTCAAACCCATTGCCTCCTCTCTCTAGTCGGCATTTCCTCTCTGCGGCGATCGCCATCCTCCTTCTTCTGAGGCCCATGTGCATGACGCGTCGTACATCATGCTCACTAGCTGGCATTGAGGTCCTACGCAGGCGCACTTTGATCTGCCCTGCTCAAAGCAGATCCATGTATTGTAGTGCATATGCGTAAGAGATCTTTAACCCATTAACGATCTGGTGGCTATCATGATAGCACAGGGTCATGTGATGACTCCTGTAGCTCACATGACTCAGGTCCTGTAAGAAAAAGCCAAATACTGGCTGTTACAAGAGATGATAATTTCTCCCAGTCTAAATTGTGCTGCTCTGATTGGGATAAATAAATGAGTGATCAGACAGCTGATCCTAATAGCCCCCTAGGGGTACTAGTCAAATTTAAAAAAAAATGTAAGAAAAAGTTTTGAAAAAGTAAAAAAAAAGTAAAAACACCTAAAAGTTTAAATCATCCCTCTTTTGCCCACTGAAAAATAAAGGGTTAAAAAAAAAATATTCACACATTTGGTATCGCTGTCTTCAGCCGATCTATCAAAATATAAAATCATTTGTTCTGATTTTTAAACGGCGTAGCAGCAAAAAATTCCAAATGCCAAAATTACGCTTTTTGGTTGCCACAAATCTTAAGCAAAATGCAATAACAGGCAATGAACACATAGCATCTGCGCAAAAATGATACTGTTAAAAACGTCAGCTCGAGATACTAAAAAAAGCCATCACTGAGCCATAGATTTAAAAAAATGAGAACGCTATGGGTCTCAGAAAATGGCGCAAAACGTCTGTCACTTTTTTCGGACAAACTTCTGATTATTTTTTTAACCCCTTAGATTAAAGTAAACCTATTCATGTTTGGTGTCTACAAACTTGCAGTAACCTCAGGCATCACAGCAGCACATCAGTTTACCATATAGTGAACACAGTGAATAAAATGTCTCAAAAACAATAGAGCAATCACACTTTTTTTTGCAATTTCTCCACATTTGGATTTTTTTTGCCATTTTACAGTACACTGCATGGTAAAACTCAGTTTCATTTAAAATTACAGCTCATTCTGCAAAAAATTAGCCCTCACATGACCATATTGACTGAAAAATAAAAAAGTTACGTCTGTCAGAAGAATGGCAAACCCCCCACAAATACCGAAAAGTGTAAAGTCGGCCGGTCGTGAAGGGGTTAATCTTTCCTCGCGCCTGCACATTACAGTACTTTCATCAGCAGGGCAGATGAATGCGCCTGCGCAGGACCGCAATGTCGGCTCGTGTGGATGACGTAGACACATCATCCACACTGTACTGGGAAGAAGGAGCCGAAGATCGCAGCAGAGAGGATGCGTCAGACCTGAAAGAGGAGGCACCGCACTGGAGAGCTGCGACACCCATTGGACTGGGACCCACCCTAGGTGAGTATTATAAAAGTACTTTTTCCGTTTTACAGAGCGGCCTAGGCTCTTATATACAGTATTGTGGAATGCTGTATATAAGAACTCAGTGGTATTGGACACAGCTTGTAGTCCCCAAATCTGGTGACAGATTCCCATTAAAAAATCGGAAGGAACACAAACTTACACAATAAATCACCAACATATTTGTGCTTCTAAGGGCGTGATTTATTACGCCCAGTATCCATGCCAGAAAATCTACATAGGAATGACCACAAGGGACTTAACCTCTTACAGACATTGGACGTACTGGGTACATCGTAGATAATGGCGGTGTAATCATCGTCGGCTGCTGCTGCAGTAAACCGGCACCGATTTCCGCACATATATGCTGATCTGAACAGCAGACATGTGTAGCTTACAAGCAAGGGTGGATCCACGATTCATCCATGCCTTTTAATCTTTTAGACTGCGCTGTCAATTACTGACAGCGCAATGTAAATGGCCATGGCAGGGAAATTTCCTTTCCTCTACGCTATCGGAGTCCCCGTGACGCGATCACGGGAAACCGATGGTTGCCATGGTAGCACAGGGTTATGTCATAACTCATGTCGCTATCATGACTCACATCCTGTTACAGCCGGCTGGTTGTAACAGGACAGCAGCATTTCAGCTGATCAGAGCTCTGCCGCTCTGATCAGCAGAAATGTACAAGCGATCAGACAGCTAATCCTTACCCGCTAGGGGGACTATTAAATAAAAAAAGTTTAAAAAAAAGTTTTAAAGAATTAAAAAAACCAACTAAAAATTTAAATCACTCCCCCATTCGCCCCACTAAAAATCAAAGGGTTAAAAAATAATAAATATACACTCATTTGGTATCACAGAGTTCAGAAATGCCCAGTCTATCAAAATCTAAAATGAATTAATATAATCGGTAGATGCGTAGCCGTACAAAAAAAATTCCAACCGGCAAAGTTAAGTTTTTTCGTCTTCGCAAATTTTGAGCAAGATGCAATACCAGGGAGTCAAAACGTAGCATCTGCGCAGAAATCGTTCAGCTAAAAATGCAAACAAATAAGCCATCAGTGAGCCCCATATCCCAAAAATGAGAACACTACAAGTTGCAGAAAATGGCGCTGAAAGTGCTCCAATTTTTTGGACAAACCTTTTTTTAACCCCTTAGATAAAAGTAAACCTAAACATGTTTAGTATCAACGAACTCATACCAACCTGAAGTATCACACCCACCCATCAGTTTTACCATAAAGTGAACACGGTGAATAAAGTACCCCATAAACCATTGTCCAATCACACTTTTTTGTAATTTTTCCGCACGTGGAAATTTTTTGCTGTTTTCCAGTACCATATATGGTAAAACTCATGGTTTCACTTAAAAGACCAATACGTCCCGCAAAAAATAAGCCCTCTTATGGCAAGATTGACGGGAAAAATAAAAAAGTTACGACTCTCGGAAAAAGGGGAGCAAAAAACAAAAACGGAAAAATCGTCCAGGGGTTAGGGGGTTAAAGGTGTGAGTCCGTGAGCACATCAGGGACATTGAGAAAACAAAGACTCTGCATGAGACGGAACACCTAAAATCCCTACCAAAACATTTCCAATTGTACCATAAATCTGACTCAAGCAAATTAATTATAAAGGCCATAGATCAGAGGTTAGAGGTGGTAACCTATTTAAGGCCCTTGCGCAACTTGAGTCACTTTATTTATAGATTGGACACAAGGACTCCTATTGGGCTCAATGAGAGCTTTGGCTGCTTTCTTTAATTGGGTATTTTTATGTGGTGTGAGAATGGGACTGTTTGTGTTAAAATTATTTTTAATAGTTTTTTTATCCATAATTTAGAGGTCTGTGTATGCTAAAACCATACCTGTGGTGGTCTGCAAATTTTGAGGTACTTCACGCGACCCGCTCAGTGACTTAGATGTTGATTTTGATTGGGTCTTTTCCCTGAATGAAGTGCCTATGAGAAAATAAGAAAAAAGATTATTATCTAAGAAAAGTGGAGAAAAACATTGTACAACAATTTAATTATAGTTTGGATACAACTAATATTTAATACATTTACTCAATAATTTAGTTTCTTGCATTTCTTGATTTTGCTTGCCTTATGGCATGTCATTTTTAATTTTGAATATCATATTTCTGTTTACACAACTACATAAACACCATGCACTTTTTTGTTTGTCTATTGATTAGTGATGGACAGACCCGGACTGTAAAATTTAGGATCCGAGCGATTTTAAAAATACCCGAGTACCGGACCCGGGCCTGGAGTTCTCAGGGAACTCCGGATAATGATCCGGAACCTTTGGAAATAAAAAATAAATAAAGGAAAATTAAATAAAATAAGATTAAAGCAGGCGCGTTATAGCAATAGCAGCCCACAGCCACCCAGGATTGTCACATCCATTATATGTGACAATCCTGGCACTTTACCCGGCTCTTCCCGATTGCACTGGTGCGGTGGCAATCAGGCTAATAAGGGGTTAATAACAGCTCACAGCTGCCACTAAGCTCTAGATTAGTAATGGCAGGGTCTATGAAAACCCTACCCCCATTACTAATCTGGAAGTGAAAAGAAATAAACACAAACACAAAATAAGATAAAAACAATACCCTATTTCACTCCTTTATTAACCCCAAAAACACGCAGGTCTGTGGTAATCCACACGAGGGCCCATGACTATTCCAATTTCCTTTCTACACCGCCATCGGAGGCCCCGTAACGCGATTATGGGAAGCCGATGGTTGCCATGGTAGCACAGGGTTATGTGATGACTCCTGTCGCTATCATGACTCACATCCTGTTACAGCCGGCTGGCTTTAACAGGACAGCAGCATTTCAGCTGATCAGAGCTCTGCCGCTCTGATCAGCAGAAATGAACAAGCGATCAGACGGCTAATCCTTACCCCTAGAGAGACTATTAAAATAAAAATAAGTAAAAAAAAAAGTTTTATAGAATTAAAAAAACTACTAAAAGTTTAAATCATTCTCCATTCGCCCCACTAAAAATCAAAGGGTTAAAAAAATATACACTCATTTGGTATCGCAGAGTTCAGAAATGCCCAGTCTATCAAAATATAAAATTAATCAATTAGATCGGTAGATGGCGTAGCCGTAAAAAAAAATCCAACTGGCAAAGTTACGTTTTTTGGTCTTCGCAAATTTTCAGCAAAATGCAATACCAGGGAGTCAAAACGTAGCATCTGCGCAAAAATGGTACAGCTAAAAATGCAAACAAAAAAGCCATCAGTGAGCCCCATATCCCGAAAAATGAGAACACTACAAGTTGCAGAAAATGCCGCAGAAAGTGCTCCAATTTTTTGGACAAACCTTTTTTTAACCCCTTATATAAAAGTAAACCTAGCTTCCGGTTCCGGCGCTGTGATGTGAGGACGCGGGAGACAGAGCTCCGCACATTCCTCAGCCCCACACACCGACTACAGGAGCCCCACGGCCGGGGGAGGAGGCGGAGAAGGCGAGGCGAGGAGCGGGAGGTGACCGTGCATGGAGCGTTACCTCCTCCGGAGCGGTGGCAGACAGCTGGAGCAGGGTGCTGCAGAGAAAGCAGTGCACATGGAGTGCAAAATGGCGGCCGCGGGCCGCGGCGGTGTGCAGGGAGGTGAGCGGGGACGGATGGAGGAGGAGGAGGGGGAGCAGCTGAGAGAGCAGCAAAAAGCTCGGCAACACGTGTAACAGGCAGCCGAGCAGCACGAACAGCAGACAGCCCAGCAACTCCAACAGCAGACAGCCCAGCAACTCCAGCAGCAGACAGCCCAGCAACTCCAGCAGCAGACAGCCCAGCAGCACCAGCAGCAGACAGCCCAGCAGCACCAGCAGCAGACAGCCCAGCAGCACCAGCAGCAGACAGCCCAGCAGCACCAGCAGCAGACAGCCCAGCAGCACCAGCAGCAGACACCCCAGCAGCAGATAGCCCAGCAGCACCAGCAGCAGACAGCCCAGCAGCAGACAGCCCAGCAGCAGACAGCCCAGCAGCACGAGCAGTTCCCAGGCCTGCAAATTGATTATGACCGTCTGGCTGGAGCAGTGGCAGTGCACCTGGCAGACAAGATCAAAGACTCTCTAGAGGCTATGGTGGGGGCAGTGCTAGCACCCTTAAAGGAACAGATCGCACAGCAGGGAGCCAGGATGTCAGAGATGGAGCAAAGAATCTCTGACACAGAGGACGAGGTGGCAGCATTAAAGGGGCAGCTGCAGGAGATGGTGGAGGGATCCCAGGCCATGAGAGACAAACTAGAGGATCTGGAAAACCGCTCCAGAAGAAGCAATTTAAGGCTGGTGGGCTTGCCGGAATCTATAAGTATGCGGCAATTGGACAACATATGTGAAGCAGAGCTCCCCAAGGCGCTAGGTTTAACGCACAAATGCAGGGTGGAAAGAGCGCACAGAGTGGGCCCTGTAAGAGAGCGTCCAGGCACAGGAGGAACAAATGGGAAGGAAGACAGCACGGGAGTGACAAGACCGCGCCAAGTGATAATAAAATACTTGGAATACAAAGACAAAGAAGAGATACTGCGAGCGTTTAGAGGAAGGAGGACCCCACTGTCTCTACAAGGGCATAAGGTGCTGATCTTCGGTGACTACTCGGCGGAGGTTACACGCAAAAGGAAAGCCTTTAGTAAGATTTGTACCGCGCTGTATCGTAAAGGCATAAAATTCCAACTGCTGTATCCTGCAATACTGAGAGTAACAAGACGTGATGGATCCCTTTTTGCGACGAAAGACTTGGGTGAGGCGGAGAGATGGATGGAGAAGATGGAGAATAGAAACCAGACGGAGGACTTCCTGGAGAGGCAACATACTCGGCAAGGAAAAGAGGAGGAGAGCCGGGCATTGGGCCGGAACGACTGGATGGAGGGGAAGGAGATACATGCAGGAAGTCCAAAAGCAAGGAGGTCGCCGTCACGTTGGCCTGGAGGCCAGAAGAGGGGAGCGCCATGAGAGAGGCTGCAGGGAGAAGAATCGATATTTTTGAACTGAACTGAGGGGCCCAAGAGAGAGGGGACTGACGGAATGCAGGGGATGAGAAACATCTACTGTCTATTATTGCATCTTTACTTTCTGCTTCCGCTTCCTACTTCCTCTTCTGCCTCCCCTTCCGCTTCCTGCTTCCCCTTTCACTACCTCTTTCGCTTCCTACTTCCACCTCATACTGCCTCTTCCACTTCTCTTGCACTTCCTTTACCATCCCATCTACCTCTTCCTACTTCTTTTTCCACTTCCTCTTCTAATTCCTACTTCCTCTTCCACTTCCTACTTCCTCTTCCACCTCCTACTTCCACTTCCTCTTCCACTTCCAACTTACTTCCACTTCCTCTTCCACTTCCTACTTTCACCTCCTGTCCCACTTCCTCTTTCACTTCTTACTTCCTTTTCCACTTCTACTACCTCTTTTACTTCCTTTTCCACTTCCTACTTCCTCTTTCATTTCCTCTTCCACTTCCTATTTCCTCTTCCACTTCCTTTTCCACATCCTACTTCCACTTCCTCTTCCACTTCCTACATACTCTTCCACTTCCTTTTCCACTTCCTACTTCCTCTTCCACTTCCTATTTCCTTTTCCACTTCCTCTTCCACTTCCTACTTCCTCTTCCACTTCCTTTTCAACTTCATACTTCCTCTTCCACTTCCTTTTCCACTTCCTACCTCCTCTTCCACTTCCTTTTCCACTTCCTACTTCCTCTTCCACTTCCTACTTCCTTTTCCACTTCCTACTTCTTTTTCCACTTCCTTTTCCACTTCCTACTTCCTCTTCCACTTCCTTTTCCACTTCTTACTTCCTCTTCCTTTTTTTCCCCCCTCTTGTAGGCTTTTCCTTTCTTTTCTCTTCAGTTCCCCTCGCCTTTTCAATCTATATGGACCAAGGTGCCCTGCCCCATGGGGGGTGTAGGGGGAGCCTAACATCTATGGGGGACCGGGTTTCTCTCTTTTTAGTATCTACTGATAAATCGCTCTTCTGGTAGCCAGGTTACTTATGCTGATGGGAGGTGAAGTGAAATTGAGACCAGAGGCAACAAATAATAGGTATGGGCAATGAGGGAGGGGTCATTGTATGCTGGCACGGTTATTGACCAGGAAGGCCTTGCTCTGGTGTGTTAGATAACAGAACAATGGGGGACAGGCCATATGTAAATGTTAATTAGGGGGCTGAGAGGGGATTGCGGAGCCAGGAGCATCACAGAAAAAATGGAAGTGACGAGACGATTGATTGTAAAGGGGGGGACAGTTGAGGGGTTGTTAGTTGACCATAGATTTAGGTTGAATACTTGGGTTCATGTAAAGCAACGCTATAAGAACACCGAAAGAAAACTGAGGGCAGTTGGGGGGTAGCCAACAGGTTTATAGTTAATGCCAAGAAGAGGACACAAGGTTGCGCCCAGGCAATACATAGTTGTCAGTACGCAGCGGAGTTAAGGCAGGGAAAAGACCAGGGAAAGACGCCAAGACACACACAAGTGAGAACATATAGCGACACAAATGTCCCGAGATGTTGGGATAATGGTTAAATTAGTCACTTGGAACGTAAAAGGTTTGAAGTCTCCACATAAGCGCATGATGATATTACGACACCTTAAAAGACTGAAGGTAGATATCGCACTACTGCAGGAGACCCACCTGCAAAAAGGGGATTTTTTTCGTATGCAAAAATTATGGGTGGGGGCGGTAGTCGGGTCAGGATCCCAGGGAAGGAAGGCAGGGGTAATGATCTTAATAAACAAACACTTTACTCACGAAATAGTGTCCCAAGACAGTGATGATGGTGGGAGGTACATACATATCAAATTAACTAGCCCGCAGGGAGAGTTTAGTATACACAATATATACGCCCCTAATACCGAACAAAAAGCCTTCTTTGACTTTATCACCAACAAATTGGGAGTGGATGTAGACCCAAATAAGATAGTGGGGGGAGATTTTAATGCAGTAGTTTCGATAAAAGGAGGATAGGAGGTGTGGAGACACGGGGCTCAGTGGGTGCTCTCGTCCACTAAAACCCGCCGCCTTTAGAAAGACAGCGTGGCTCAGGGCTCATCCCAACTGAACGCCGGCCTCCTTAACCGTGGGCGTAACACTACTCAGACAACACAGGGTGAGGGAACCACAATAATTAGACTTTATTGGATCCCCAAACAATTAACGGCACATATCACATAACCAGCAAAACACACAAATGTAACAGACAACAGAGTCTCACCCTTCCGCTGGCTCACCAGGGATTTAGAATGTCCATGCCTCACAGGTTCCAAGCTGTCTGAGGTCTGCAAAGTCTGTAACAGGTGACTGAACTGTCCCAACCTGAGTGTCCTCCTTAGGTAGTCCTGGTTTGATGTTAAAATCCTGGCAGCCGGAGTCGAAATCCCTAGGCTGTGGATATGGTCTCCAACCGGGTCCGGAGTCCCTAGATTGAAGCCATAAGATATCCTGATCCTCTAGTCAGCTCCAAAGAGCTTAGACTGGATCCATCAGCATCCATCAACAACCCCTGGTGGCTTAAAGAAGTCCTTTTTATAGCCACAACCTTCCACTTGGATACACTGCGTCCTCATCGATTGGTTGGACAAGATTGCTTCTCCCATTGGAGGAATTTCAAGCTGCATGGACAATGTTCATTTAAATGATGTTCATAGAAAGACTGAGGGTGTACATGTAAACTGGGAGTCACCGACTAGACAATGGCTACTAAGATAATTACATTATCAATACACAACTACAATACAATGGTTACTGGAAATGTCTGGAGAACAATACGTCTAGCTTTCAGTGGCCAACACAATTACATTGAGTCAACAAGAGTCTTGTAAAAACAATGAGGGACTTCTCCCCCATCTATAGACAATCTATCATGCTGTCTGGCTGGATTTTAAGAAACTTTAACCCATGAGAGTCCATGTCGTCACATTCCTCCCCCTTCTTAATATTAGCCAGACATGATAGGCTTCCGATCATCCTTCTCCTCTTGACGGCATTGTCCTTTTTAATGGTGAGGTCAGCAACAGAGGCTTGCATCTATACACCTCCCCCTGATTACCTCCCCCAAGTTGAGCAGCCATATTGTGGGGTCCATGAGTTGGGCCTGCACAAATCTCCCACTATCAATCCTCCCCCAGTCAAAAGCCACAGTGTGGTTAGGCTTACTCACGGTTCTTGGCTCAGAAGTCGATGATGGAGACCGGGAATGCAAACCATCCCTGGAAAAGATGTTAGAAAGATCCACATCAGGGTCCTGCTTGGCTTGGAGGTGGGTGATGGCTTCTTCAAACTGACTGGATAGTCCTTGTACTAGGTCATTCTCCAAAATGACTGGTGTGAGGAGGTAATTCACAAGCCCCACTTTCACTTCCCTTTGAGTGGTATCCGAAACAGGCTTGGTGGGGCCATCTATGAACCCCACTTCAACTTCTTCCTGGCTAGTCCCCGAAACAAAAGTGTGTGGACGGTGTCCATAAGCTCCACATCAGCCTTGCTCTGGTCAGTCTCCACAATGTCAGGAATGGGGAGGCTGTTCACAATCCCCACATCGATCACTTCCTGGATGGTCCCCAAAATACCAGGTGTGGGGAGGCTATCCACAAGCTCCACCTTGACCTCTCCCTGGTCGGTTTTTAGGTCCAACTGCACACATGCCAGAGGGACGTCTGAGCGCTGGCCCTCAGCCAGGGAGATGGGTAATTGGGAATCTGGTACAGGGTCTTCTGGAGAAACAATAACTGGGCTTACCAGAGTGATGGAAGATCCAATGTCTCGAAGTCCCTGAGCCTGTATATCACCGACCTTGACCGTCTGGATGTGGGGATGGAGGTTGGCTGGTGTACGGTGTCCGGCCTGCCGTAGGGTGTGGACTGGATAAACCACTTCCTCAACTATTGGTGTTTCTTGGGAGTAGCATTCCTCAGGTCTCGTTAGTTCATCTCGGCATATGTTGACTGGTTGGAGTGGCAGACGGGCTCCAAGCATGCGGCCTTGGTTTTGGAGACAATCTTTATCTAGATGTCCATTGCGCCCACATGTATAACAGCGCCATAGATTGGGCGAGTCACAGGCCCTGTTTGTAGTCCTTTGTTTTGGCGCAGCTTCTGCTGGGTAGCGGGACCATCCTTCTCGACCGGCTGGTGTTAGCAGTACTGCAGCTGGAATCCCATAAACATATTCCAGAACATAAGCCCTCTCTTCTCTTGAGGATCTAGGCCCCAATGCATCCAACAATGCTGTGGCTTGGGCCATTTTGGACAAAGTTGATTCCCAATTGTCACTAGATCCATGATGTGGCACATAGTCTACATCCTCTGGGTCAATATCGGCGGGATCCTCATCGTCCTCTGAATCATTCTGGGCATCCCAACGCTCCAGCAGACAATCTCTCGCCTCCGGCACAGATCCTGCAACATCCATTTACTGCAGCGGTCGTAACTCCTCTCTTGTCCTTGTCCCATGGCTGAGCTGGTGGGGTTGGACATGGCAGCGTCCGAAACCTGAATGCCTCCCCTATGGCCTGCTGGGTATGCTTATGTGCCTCCCTGGTTGTTGAGCCCTGGACGGTGTCCGAAAACACCAGTCCACTGCAGCTCCCCTGGGTAAACCAGGCTGAGTAGTATCCCACCGCTGCCACCAATTGTGGAGACACGGGGCTCAGTGGGTGCTCTCGTCCACTAAAACCCGCCGCCTTTAGAAAGACAGCGTGGCTCAGGGCTCATCCCAACTGAACGCCGGCCTCCTTAACCGTGCGCGTAACACTACTCAGACAACACAGGGTGAGGGAACCACAATAATTAGACTTTATTGGATCCCCAAACAATTAACGGCACATATCACATAACCAGCAAAACACACAAATGTAACAGGCAACAGAGTCTCACCCTTCCGCTGGCTCACCAGGGATTTAGAATGTCCATGCCTCACAGGTTCCAAGCTGTCTGAGGTCTGCAAAGTCTGTAACAGGTGACTGAACTGTCCCAACCTGAGTGTCCTCCTTAGGTAGTCCTGGTTCGATGTTAAAATCCTGGCAGCCGGAGTCGAAATCCCTAGGCTGTGGATATGGTCTCCAACCGGGTCCGGAGTCCCTAGATTGAAGCCATAAGATACCTGATCCTCTAGTCAGCTCCAAAGAGCTTAGACTGGATCCATCAGCATCCATCAACAACCCCTGGTGGCTTAAAGAAGTCCTTTTTATAGCCACAACCTTCCACTTGGATACACTGCGTCCTCATCGATTGGTTGGACAAGATTGCTTCTCCCATTGGAGGAATTTCAAGCTGCATGGACAATGTTCATTTAAATGATGTGCATAGAAAGACTGAGGGTGTACATGTAAACTGGGAGTCACCGACTAGACAATGGCTACTAAGATAATTACATTATCAATACACAACTACAATACAATGGTTAATGGAAATGTCTGGAGAACAATACGTCTAGCTTTCAGTGGCCAACACAATTACATTGAGTCAACAAGAGTCTTGTAAAAACAACGAGGGACTTCTCCCCCATCTATAGACAATCTATCATGCTGTCTGGCTGGATTTTAAGAAACTTTAACCCATGAGAGTCCATGTCGTCACATTCCTCCCCCTTCTTAATATTAGCCAGACATGATAGGCTTCCGATCATCCTTCTCCTCTTGACGGCATTGTCCTTTTTAATGGTGAGGTCAGCAACAGAGGCTTGCATCTATACACCTCCCCCTGATTACCTCCCCCAAGTTGAGCAGCCATATTGTGGGGTCCATGAGTTGGGCCTGCACAAATCTCCCACTATCAATCCTCCCCCAGTCAAAAGCCACAGTGTGGTTAGGCTTACTCACGGTTCTTGGCTCAGAAGTCGATGATGGAGACCGGGAATGCAAACCATCCCTGGAAAAGATGTTAGAAAGATCCACATCAGGGTCCTGCTTGGCTTGGAGGTGGGTGATGGCTTCTTCAAACTGACTGGATAGTCCTTGTACTAGGTCATTCTCCAAAATGACTGGTGTGAGGAGGTAATTCACAAGCCCCACTTTCACTTCCCTTTGAGTGGTATCCGAAACAGGCTTGGTGGGGCCATCTATGAACCCCACTTCAACTTCCTCCTGGCTAGTCCCCGAAACAACAGGTGTGTGGACGGTGTCCATAAGCTCCACATCAGCCTTGCTCTGGTCAGTCTCCACAATGTCAGGAATGGGGAGGCTGTTCACAATCCCCACATCGATCACTTCCTGGATGGTCCCCAAAATACCAGGTGTGGGGAGGCTATCCACAAGCTCCACCTCGACCTCTCCCTGGTCGGTTTTTAGGTCCAACTGCACACATGCCAGAGGGACGTCTGAGCGCTGGCCCTCAGCCAGGGAGATGGGTAATTGGGAATCTGGTACAGGGTCTTCTGGAGAAACAATAACTGGGCTTACCAGAGTGATGGAAGATCCAATGTCTCGAAGTCCCTGAGCCTGTATATCACCGACCTTGACCGTCTGGATGTGGGGATGGAGGTTGGCTGGTGTACGGTGTCCGGCCTGCCGTAGGGTGTGGACTGGATAAACCACTTCCTCAACTATTGGTGTTTCTTGGGAGTAGCATTCCTCAGGTCTCGTTAGTTCATCTCGGCATATGTTGACTGGTTGGAGTGGCAGACGGGCTCCAAGCATGCGGCCTTGGTTTTGGAGACAATCTTTATCTAGATGTCCATTGCGCCCACATGTATAACAGCGCCATAGATTGGGCGAGTCACAGGCCCTGTTTGTAGTCCTTTGTTTTGGCGCAGCTTCTGCTGGGTAGCGGGACCATCCTTCTCGACCGGCTGGTGTTAGCAGTACTGCAGCTGGAATCCCATAAACATATTCCAGAACATAAGCCCTCTCTTCTCTTGAGGATCTAGGCCCCAATGCATCCAACAACGCTGTGGCTTGGGCCATTTTGGACAAAGTTGATTCCCAATTGTCACTAGATCCATGATGTGGCACATAGTCTACATCCTCTGGGTCAATATCGGCGGGATCCTCATCGTCCTCTGAATCATTCTGGGCATCCCAACGCTCCAGCAGACAATCTCTCGCCTCCGGCACAGATCCTGCAACATCCATTTACTGCAGCGGTCGTAACTCCTCTCTTGTCCTTGTCCCATGGCTGAGCTGGTGGGGTTGGACATGGCAGCGTCCGAAACCTGAATGCCTCCCCTATGGCCTGCTGGGTATGCTTATGTGCCTCCCTGGTTGTTGAGCCCTGGACGGTGTCCGAAAACACCAGTCCACTGCAGCTCCCCTGGGTAAACCAGGCTGAGTAGTATCCCACCGCTGCCACCAATTGTGGAGACACGGGGCTCAGTGGGTGCTCTCGTCCACTAAAACCCGCCGCCTTTAGAAAGACAGCGTGGCTCAGGGCTCATCCCAACTGAACGCCGGCCTCCTTAACCGTGCGCGTAACACTACTCAGACAACACAGGGTGAGGGAACCACAATAATTAGACTTTATTGGATCCCCAAACAATTAACGGCACATATCACATAACCAGCAAAACACACAAATGTAACAGGCAACAGAGTCTCACCCTTCCGCTGGCTCACCAGGGATTTAGAATGTCCATGCCTCACAGGTTCCAAGCTGTCTGAGGTCTGCAAAGTCTGTAACAGGTGACTGAACTGTCCCAACCTGAGTGTCCTCCTTAGGTAGTCCTGGTTTGATGTTAAAATCCTGGCAGCCGGAGTCGAAATCCCTAGGCTGTGGATATGGTCTCCAACCGGGTCCGGAGTCCCTAGATTGAAGCCATAAGATATCCTGATCCTCTAGTCAGCTCCAAAGAGCTTAGACTGGATCCATCAGCATCCATCAACAACCCCTGGTGGCTTAAAGAAGTCCTTTTTATAGCCACAACCTTCCACTTGGATACACTGCGTCCTCATCGATTGGTTGGACAAGATTGCTTCTCCCATTGGAGGAATATCAAGCTGCATGGACAATGTTCATTTAAATGATGTGCATAGAAAGACTGAGGGTGTACATGTAAACTGGGAGTCACCGACTAGACAATGGCTACTAAGATAATTACATTATCAATACACAACTACAATACAATGGTTACTGGAAATGTCTGGAGAACAATACGTCTAGCTTTCAGTGGCCAACACAATTACATTGAGTCAACAAGAGTCTTGTAAAAACAATGAGGGACTTCTCCCCCATCTATAGACAATCTATCATGCTGTCTGGCTGGATTTTAAGAAACTTTAACCCATGAGAGTCCATGTCGTCACATTCCTCCCCCTTCTTAATATTAGCCAGACATGATAGGCTTCCGATCATCCTTCTCCTCTTGACGGCATTGTCCTTTTTAATGGTGAGGTCAGCAACAGAGGCTTGCATCTATACACCTCCCCCTGATTACCTCCCCCAAGTTGAGCAGCCATATTGTGGGGTCCATGAGTTGGGCCTGCACAAATCTCCCACTATCAATCCTCCCCCAGTCAAAAGCCACAGTGTGGTTAGGCTTACTCACGGTTCTTGGCTCAGAAGTCGATGATGGAGACCGGGAATGCAAACCATCCCTGGAAAAGATGTTAGAAAGATCCACATCAGGGTCCTGCTTGGCTTGGAGGTGGGTGATGGCTTCTTCAAACTGACTGGATAGTCCTTGTACTAGGTCATTCTCCAAAATGACTGGTGTGAGGAGGTAATTCACAAGCCCCACTTTCACTTCCCTTTGAGTGGTATCCGAAACAGGCTTGGTGGGGCCATCTATGAACCCCACTTCAACTTCCTCCTGGCTAGTCCCCGAAACAACAGGTGTGTGGACGGTGTCCATAAGCTCCACATCAGCCTTGCTCTGGTCAGTCTCCACAATGTCAGGAATGGGGAGGCTGTTCACAATCCCCACATCGATCACTTCCTGGATGGTCCCCAAAATACCAGGTGTGGGGAGGCTATCCACAAGCTCCACCTCGACCTCTCCCTGGTCGGTTTTTAGGTCCAACTGCACACATGCCAGAGGGACGTCTGAGCGCTGGCCCTCAGCCAGGGAGATGGGTAATTGGGAATCTGGTACAGGGTCTTCTGGAGAAACAATAACTGGGCTTACCAGAGTGATGGAAGATCCAATGTCTCGAAGTCCCTGAGCCTGTATATCACCGACCTTGACCGTCTGGATGTGGGGATGGAGGTTGGCTGGTGTACGGTGTCCGGCCTGCCGTAGGGTGTGGACTGGATAAACCACTTCCTCAACTATTGGTGTTTCTTGGGAGTAGCATTCCTCAGGTCTCGTTAGTTCATCTCGGCATATGTTGACTGGTTGGAGTGGCAGACGGGCTCCAAGCATGCGGCCTTGGTTTTGGAGACAATCTTTATCTAGATGTCCATTGCGCCCACATGTATAACAGCGCCATAGATTGGGCGAGTCACAGGCCCTGTTTGTAGTCCTTTGTTTTGGCGCAGCTTCTGCTGGGTAGCGGGACCATCCTTCTCGACCGGCTGGTGTTAGCAGTACTGCAGCTGGAATCCCATAAACATATTCCAGAACATAAGCCCTCTCTTCTCTTGAGGATCTAGGCCCCAATGCATCCAACAACGCTGTGGCTTGGGCCATTTTGGACAAAGTTGATTCCCAATTGTCACTAGATCCATGATGTGGCACATAGTCTACATCCTCTGGGTCAATATCGGCGGGATCCTCATCGTCCTCTGAATCATTCTGGGCATCCCAACGCTCCAGCAGACAATCTCTCGCCTCCGGCACAGATCCTGCAACATCCATTTACTGCAGCGGTCGTAACTCCTCTCTTGTCCTTGTCCCATGGCTGAGCTGGTGGGGTTGGACATGGCAGCGTCCGAAACCTGAATGCCTCCCCTATGGCCTGCTGGGTATGCTTATGTGCCTCCCTGGTTGTTGAGCCCTGGACGGTGTCCGAAAACACCAGTCCACTGCAGCTCCCCTGGGTAAACCAGGCTGAGTAGTATCCCACCGCTGCCACCAATTGTGGAGACACGGGGCTCAGTGGGTGCTCTCGTCCACTAAAACCCGCCGCCTTTAGAAAGACAGCGTGGCTCAGGGCTCATCCCAACTGAACGCCGGCCTCCTTAACCGTGCGCGTAACACTACTCAGACAACACAGGGTGAGGGAACCACAATAATTAGACTTTATTGGATCCCCAAACAATTAACGGCACATATCACATAACCAGCAAAACACACAAATGTAACAGGCAACAGAGTCTCACCCTTCCGCTGGCTCACCAGGGATTTAGAATGTCCATGCCTCACAGGTTCCAAGCTGTCTGAGGTCTGCAAAGTCTGTAACAGGTGACTGAACTGTCCCAACCTGAGTGTCCTCCTTAGGTAGTCCTGGTTTGATGTTAAAATCCTGGCAGCCGGAGTCGAAATCCCTAGGCTGTGGATATGGTCTCCAACCGGGTCCGGAGTCCCTAGATTGAAGCCATAAGATATCCTGATCCTCTAGTCAGCTCCAAAGAGCTTAGACTGGATCCATCAGCATCCATCAACAACCCCTGGTGGCTTAAAGAAGTCCTTTTTATAGCCACAACCTTCCACTTGGATACACTGCGTCCTCATCGATTGGTTGGACAAGATTGCTTCTCCCATTGGAGGAATTTCAAGCTGCATGGACAATGTTCATTTAAATGATGTGCATAGAAAGACTGAGGTTGTACATGTAAAGTGGGAGTCACCGACTAGACAATGGCTACTAAGATAATTACATTATCAATACACAACTACAATACAATGGTTACTGGAAATGTCTGGAGAACAATACGTCTAGCTTTCAGTGGCCAACACAATTACATTGAGTCAACAAGAGTCTTGTAAAAACAACGAGGGACTTCTCCCCCATCTATAGACAATCTATCATGCTGTCTGGCTGGATTTTAAGAAACTTTAACCCATGAGAGTCCATGTCGTCACATTCCTCCCCCTTCTTAATATTAGCCAGACATGATAGGCTTCCGATCATCCTTCTCCTCTTGACGGCATTGTCCTTTTTAATGGTGAGGTCAGCAACAGAGGCTTGCATCTATACACCTCCCCCTGATTACCTCCCCCAAGTTGAGCAGCCATATTGTGGGGTCCATGAGTTGGGCCTGCACAAATCTCCCACTATCAATCCTCCCCCAGTCAAAAGCCACAGTGTGGTTAGGCTTACTCACGGTTCTTGGCTCAGAAGTCGATGATGGAGACCGGGAATGCAAACCATCCCTGGAAAAGATGTTAGAAAGATCCACATCAGGGTCCTGCTTGGCTTGGAGGTGGGTGATGGCTTCTTCAAACTGACTGGATAGTCCTTGTACTAGGTCATTCTCCAAAATGACTGGTGTGAGGAGGTAATTCACAAGCCCCACTTTCACTTCCCTTTGAGTGGTATCCGAAACAGGCTTGGTGGGGCCATCTATGAACCCCACTTCAACTTCCTCCTGGCTAGTCCCCGAAACAACAGGTGTGTGGACGGTGTCCATAAGCTCCACATCAGCCTTGCTCTGGTCAGTCTCCACAATGTCAGGAATGGGGAGGCTGTTCACAATCCCCACATCGATCACTTCCTGGATGGTCCCCAAAATACCAGGTGTGGGGAGGCTATCCACAAGCTCCACCTCGACCTCTCCCTGGTCGGTTTTTAGGTCCAACTGCACACATGCCAGAGGGACGTCTGAGCGCTGGCCCTCAGCCAGGGAGATGGGTAATTGGGAATCTGGTACAGGGTCTTCTGGAGAAACAATAACTGGGCTTACCAGAGTGATGGAAGATCCAATGTCTCGAAGTCCCTGAGCCTGTATATCACCGACCTTGACCGTCTGGATGTGGGGATGGAGGTTGGCTGGTGTACGGTGTCCGGCCTGCCGTAGGGTGTGGACTGGATAAACCACTTCCTCAACTATTGGTGTTTCTTGGGAGTAGCATTCCTCAGGTCTCGTTAGTTCATCTCGGCATATGTTGACTGGTTGGAGTGGCAGACGGGCTCCAAGCATGCGGCCTTGGTTTTGGAGACAATCTTTATCTAGATGTCCATTGCGCCCACATGTATAACAGCGCCATAGATTGGGCGAGTCACAGGCCCTGTTTGTAGTCCTTTGTTTTGGCGCAGCTTCTGCTGGGTAGCGGGACCATCCTTCTCGACCGGCTGGTGTTAGCAGTACTGCAGCTGGAATCCCATAAACATATTCCAGAACATAAGCCCTCTCTTCTCTTGAGGATCTAGGCCCCAATGCATCCAACAACGCTGTGGCTTGGGCCATTTTGGACAAAGTTGATTCCCAATTGTCACTAGATCCATGATGTGGCACATAGTCTACATCCTCTGGGTCAATATCGGCGGGATCCTCATCGTCCTCTGAATCATTCTGGGCATCCCAACGCTCCAGCAGACAATCTCTCGCCTCCGGCACAGATCCTGCAACATCCATTTACTGCAGCGGTCGTAACTCCTCTCTTGTCCTTGTCCCATGGCTGAGCTGGTGGGGTTGGACATGGCAGCGTCCGAAACCTGAATGCCTCCCCTATGGCCTGCTGGGTATGCTTATGTGCCTCCCTGGTTGTTGAGCCCTGGACGGTGTCCGAAAACACCAGTCCACTGCAGCTCCCCTGGGTAAACCAGGCTGAGTAGTATCCCACCGCTGCCACCAATTGTGGAGACACGGGGCTCAGTGGGTGCTCTCGTCCACTAAAACCCGCCGCCTTTAGAAAGACAGCGTGGCTCAGGGCTCATCCCAACTGAACGCCGGCCTCCTTAACCGTGCGCGTAACACTACTCAGACAACACAGGGTGAGGGAACCACAATAATTAGACTTTATTGGATCCCCAAACAATTAACGGCACATATCACATAACCAGCAAAACACACAAATGTAACAGGCAACAGAGTCTCACCCTTCCGCTGGCTCACCAGGGATTTAGAATGTCCATGCCTCACAGGTTCCAAGCTGTCTGAGGTCTGCAAAGTCTGTAACAGGTGACTGAACTGTCCCAACCTGAGTGTCCTCCTTAGGTAGTCCTGGTTTGATGTTAAAATCCTGGCAGCCGGAGTCGAAATCCCTAGGCTGTGGATATGGTCTCCAACCGGGTCCGGAGTCCCTAGATTGAAGCCATAAGATATCCTGATCCTCTAGTCAGCTCCAAAGAGCTTAGACTGGATCCATCAGCATCCATCAACAACCCCTGGTGGCTTAAAGAAGTCCTTTTTATAGCCACAACCTTCCACTTGGATACACTGCATCCTCATCGATTGGTTGGACAAGATTGCTTCTCCCATTGGAGGAATATCAAGCTGCATGGACAATGTTCATTTAAATGATGTGCATAGAAAGACTGAGGGTGTACATGTAAACTGGGAGTCACCGACTAGACAATGGCTACTAAGATAATTACATTATCAATACACAACTACAATACAATGGTTACTGGAAATGTCTGGAGAACAATACGTCTAGCTTTCAGTGGCCAACACAATTACATTGAGTCAACAAGAGTCTTGTAAAAACAATGAGGGACTTCTCCCCCATCTATAGACAATCTATCATGCTGTCTGGCTGGATTTTAAGAAACTTTAACCCATGAGAGTCCATGTCGTCACATTCCTCCCCCTTCTTAATATTAGCCAGACATGATAGGCTTCCGATCATCCTTCTCCTCTTGACGGCATTGTCCTTTTTAATGGTGAGGTCAGCAACAGAGGCTTGCATCTATACACCTCCCCCTGATTACCTCCCCCAAGTTGAGCAGCCATATTGTGGGGTCCATGAGTTGGGCCTGCACAAATCTCCCACTATCAATCCTCCCCCAGTCAAAAGCCACAGTGTGGTTAGGCTTACTCACGGTTCTTGGCTCAGAAGTCGATGATGGAGACCGGGAATGCAAACCATCCCTGGAAAAGATGTTAGAAAGATCCACATCAGGGTCCTGCTTGGCTTGGAGGTGGGTGATGGCTTCTTCAAACTGACTGGATAGTCCTTGTACTAGGTCATTCTCCAAAATGACTGGTGTGAGGAGGTAATTCACAAGCCCCACTTTCACTTCCCTTTGAGTGGTATCCGAAACAGGCTTGGTGGGGCCATCTATGAACCCCACTTCAACTTCCTCCTGGCTAGTCCCCGAAACAACAGGTGTGTGGACGGTGTCCATAAGCTCCACATCAGCCTTGCTCTGGTCAGTCTCCACAATGTCAGGAATGGGGAGGCTGTTCACAATCCCCACATCGATCACTTCCTGGATGGTCCCCAAAATACCAGGTGTGGGGAGGCTATCCACAAGCTCCACCTCGACCTCTCCCTGGTCGGTTTTTAGGTCCAACTGCACACATGCCAGAGGGACGTCTGAGCGCTGGCTCTCAGCCAGGGAGATGGGTAAATGGGAATCTGGTACAGGGTCTTCTGGAGAAACAATAACTGGGCTTACCAGAGTGATGGAAGATCCAATGTCTCGAAGTCCCTGAGCCTGTATATCACCGACCTTGACCGTCTGGATGTGGGGATGGAGGTTGGCTGGTGTACGGTGTCCGGCCTGCCGTAGGGTGTGGACTGGATAAACCACTTCCTCAACTATTGGTGTTTCTTGGGAGTAGCATTCCTAAGGTCTCGTTAGTTCATCTCGGCATATGTTGACTGGTTGGAGTGGGAGACGGGCTCCAAGCATGCGGCCTTGGTTTTGGAGACAATCTTTATCTAGATGTCCATTGCGCCCACATGTATAACAGCGCCATAGATTGGGCGAGTCACAGGCCCTGTTTGTAGTCCTTTGTTTTGGCGCAGCTTCTGCTGGGTAGCGGGACCATCCTTCTCGACCGGCTGGTGTTAGCAGTACTGCAGCTGGAATCCCATAAACATATTCCAGAACATAAGCCCTCTCTTCTCTTGAGGATCTAGGCCCCAATGCATCCAACAACGCTGTGGCTTGGGCCACTTTGGACAAAGTTGATTCCCAATTGTCACTAGATCCATGATGTGGCACATAGTCTACATCCTCTGGGTCAATATCGGCGGGATCCTCATCGTCCTCTGAATCATTCTGGGCATCCCAACGCTCCAGCAGACAATCTCTCGCCTCCGGCACAGATCCTGCAACATCCATTTACTGCAGCGGTCGTAACTCCTCTCTTGTCCTTGTCCCATGGCTGAGCTGGTGGGGTTGGACATGGCAGCGTCCGAAACCTGAATGCCTCCCCTATGGCCTGCTGGGTATGCTTATGTGCCTCCCTGGTTGTTGAGCCCTGGACGGTGTCCGAAAACACCAGTCCACTGCAGCTCCCCTGGGTAAACCAGGCTGAGTAGTATCCCACCGCTGCCACCAATTGTGGAGACACGGGGCTCAGTGGGTGCTCTCGTCCACTAAAACCCGCCGCCTTTAGAAAGACAGCGTGGCTCAGGGCTCATCCCAACTGAACGCCGGCCTCCTTAACCGTGCGCGTAACACTACTCAGACAACACAGGGTGAGGGAACCACAATAATTAGACTTTATTGGATCCCCAAACAATTAACGGCACATATCACATAACCAGCAAAACACACAAATGTAACAGGCAACAGAGTCTCACCCTTCCGCTAGCTCACCAGGGATTTAGAATGTCCATGCCTCACAGGTTCCAAGCTGTCTGAGGTCTGCAAAGTCTGTAACAGGTGACTGAACTGTCCCAACCTGAGTGTCCTCCTTAGGTAGTCCTGGTTTGATGTTAAAATCCTGGCAGCCGGAGTCGAAATCCCTAGGCTGTGGATATGGTCTCCAACCGGGTCCGGAGTCCCTAGATTGAAGCCATAAGATATCCTGATCCTCTAGTCAGCTCCAAAGAGCTTAGACTGGATCCATCAGCATCCATCAACAACCCCTGGTGGCTTAAAGAAGTCCTTTTTATAGCCACAACCTTCCACTTGGATACACTGCGTCCTCATCGATTGGTTGGACAAGATTGCTTCTCCCATTGGAGGAATTTCAAGCTGCATGGACAATGTTCATTTAAATGATGTGCATAGAAAGACTGAGGGTGTACATGTAAACTGGGAGTCACCGACTAGACAATGGCTACTAAGATAATTACATTATCAATACACAACTACAATACAATGGTTACTGGAAATGTCTGGAGAACAATACGTCTAGCTTTCAGTGGCCAACACAATTACATTGAGTCAACAAGAGTCTTGTAAAAACAATGAGGGACTTCTCCCCCATCTATAGACAATCTATCATGCTGTCTGGCTGGATTTTAAGAAACTTTAACCCATGAGAGTCCATGTCGTCACATTCCTCCCCCTTCTTAATATTAGCCAGACATGATAGGCTTCCGATCATCCTTCTCCTCTTGACGGCATTGTCCTTTTTAATGGTGAGGTCAGCAACAGAGGCTTGCATCTATACACCTCCCCCTGATTACCTCCCCCAAGTTGAGCAGCCATATTGTGGGGTCCATGAGTTGGGCCTGCACAAATCTCCCACTATCAATCCTCCCCCAGTCAAAAGCCACAGTGTGGTTAGGCTTACTCACGGTTCTTGGCTCAGAAGTCGATGATGGAGACCGGGAATGCAAACCATCCCTGGAAAAGATGTTAGAAAGATCCACATCAGGGTCCTGCTTGGCTTGGAGGTGGGTGATGGCTTCTTCAAACTGACTGGATAGTCCTTGTACTAGGTCATTCTCCAAAATGACTGGTGTGAGGAGGTAATTCACAAGCCCCACTTTCACTTCCCTTTGAGTGGTATCCGAAACAGGCTTGGTGGGGCCATCTATGAACCCCACTTCAACTTCCTCCTGGCTAGTCCCCGAAACAACAGGTGTGTGGACGGTGTCCATAAGCTCCACATCAGCCTTGCTCTGGTCAGTCTCCACAATGTCAGGAATGGGGAGGCTGTTCACAATCCCCACATCGATCACTTCCTGGATGGTCCCCAAAATACCAGGTGTGGGGAGGCTATCCACAAGCTCCACCTCGACCTCTCCCTGGTCGGTTTTTAGGTCCAACTGCACACATGCCAGAGGGACGTCTGAGCGCTGGCCCTCAGCCAGGGAGATGGGTAATTGGGAATCTGGTACAGGGTCTTCTGGAGAAACAATAACTGGGCTTACCAGAGTGATGGAAGATCCAATGTCTCGAAGTCCCTGAGCCTGTATATCACCGACCTTGACCGTCTGGATGTGGGGATGGAGGTTGGCTGGTGTACGGTGTCCGGCCTGCCGTAGGGTGTGGACTGGATAAACCACTTCCTCAACTATTGGTGTTTCTTGGGAGTAGCATTCCTCAGGTCTCGTTAGTTCATCTCGGCATATGTTGACTGGTTGGAGTGGCAGACGGGCTCCAAGCATGCGGCCTTGGTTTTGGAGACAATCTTTATCTAGATGTCCATTGCGCCCACATATATAACAGCGCCATAGATTGGGCGAGTCACAGGCCCTGTTTGTAGTCCTTTGTTTTGGCGCAGCTTCTGCTGGGTAGCGGGACCATCCTTCTCGACCGGCTGGTGTTAGCAGTACTGCAGCTGGAATCCCATAAACATATTCCAGAACATAAGCCCTCTCTTCTCTTGAGGATCTAGGCCCCAATGCATCCAACAACGCTGTGGCTTGGGCCATTTTGGACAAAGTTGATTCCCAATTGTCACTAGATCCATGATGTGGCACATAGTCTACATCCTCTGGGTCAATATCGGCGGGATCCTCATCGTCCTCTGAATCATTCTGGGCATCCCAACGCTCCAGCATACAATCTCTCGCCTCCGGCACAGATCCTGCAACATCCATTTACTGCAGCGGTCGTAACTCCTCTCTTGTCCTTGTCCCATGGCTGAGCTGGTGGGGTTGGACATGGCAGCGTCCGAAACCTGAATGCCTCCCCTATGGCCTGCTGGGTATGCTTATGTGCCTCCCTGGTTGTTGAGCCCTGGACGGTGTCCGAAAACACCAGTCCACTGCAGCTCCCCTGGGTAAACCAGGCTGAGTAGTATCCCACCGCTGCCACCAATTGTGGAGACACGGGGCTCAGTGGGTGCTCTCGTCCACTAAAACCCGCCGCCTTTAGAAAGACAGCGTGGCTCAGGGCTCATCCCAACTGAACGCCGGCCTCCTTAACCGTGCGCGTAACACTACTCAGACAACACAGGGTGAGGGAACCACAATAATTAGACTTTATTGGATCCCCAAACAATTAACGGCACATATCACATAACCAGCAAAACACACAAATGTAACAGGCAACAGAGTCTCACCCTTCCGCTGGCTCACCAGGGATTTAGAATGTCCATGCCTCACAGGTTCCAAGCTGTCTGAGGTCTGCAAAGTCTGTAACAGGTGACTGAACTGTCCCAACCTGAGTGTCCTCCTTAGGTAGTCCTGGTTTGATGTTAAAATCCTGGCAGCCGGAGTCGAAATCCCTAGGCTGTGGATATGGTCTCCAACCGGGTCCGGAGTCCCTAGATTGAAGCCATAAGATATCCTGATCCTCTAGTCAGCTCCAAAGAGCTTAGACTGGATCCATCAGCATCCATCAACAACCCCTGGTGGCTTAAAGAAGTCCTTTTTATAGCCACAACCTTCCACTTGGATACACTGCGTCCTCATCGATTGGTTGGACAAGATTGCTTCTCCCATTGGAGGAATTTCAAGCTGCATGGACAATGTTCATTTAAATGATGTGCATAGAAAGACTGAGGGTGTACATGTAAACTGGGAGTCACCGACTAGACAATGGCTACTAAGATAATTACATTATCAATACACAACTACAATACAATGGTTACTGGAAATGTCTGGAGAACAATACGTCTAGCTTTCAGTGGCCAACACAATTACATTGAGTCAACAAGAGTCTTGTAAAAACAATGAGGGACTTCTCCCCCATCTATAGACAATCTATCATGCTGTCTGGCTGGATTTTAAGAAACTTTAACCCATGAGAGTCCATGTCGTCACATTCCTCCCCCTTCTTTATATTAGCCAGACATGATAGGCTTCCGATCATCCTTCTCCTCTTGACGGCATTGTCCTTTTTAATGGTGAGGTCAGCAACAGAGGCTTGCATCTATACACCTCCCCCTGATTACCTCCCCCAAGTTGAGCAGCCATATTGTGGGGTCCATGAGTTGGGCCTGCACAAATCTCCCACTATCAATCCTCCCCCAGTCAAAAGCCACAGTGTGGTTAGGCTTACTCACGGTTCTTGGCTCAGAAGTCGATGATGGAGACCGGGAATGCAAACCATCCCTGGAAAAGATGTTAGAAAGATCCACATCAGGGTCCTGCTTGGCTTGGAGGTGGGTGATGGCTTCTTCAAACTGACTGGATAGTCCTTGTACTAGGTCATTCTCCAAAATGACTGGTGTGAGGAGGTAATTCACAAGCCCCACTTTCACTTCCCTTTGAGTGGTATCCGAAACTAAGATAATTACATTATCAATACACAACTACAATACAATGGTTACTGGAAATGTCTGGAGAACAATACGTCTAGCTTTCAGTGGCCAACACAATCACATTGAGTCAACAAGAGTCTTGTAAAAACAATGAGGGACTTCTCCCCCATCTATAGACAATCTATCATGCTGTCTGGCTGGATTTTAAGAAACTTTAACCCATGAGAGTCCATGTCGTCACAGGAGGTATGGCAAGGAACAAGGTAGGCAGAGTAGGAATACAAAGGGTTTGATGGCCAAATTACTGGAAGACACAAATCTGCAGGACAGTTGGAGAACGCAACACCCATATGAACGTGAATTTACACACTACTCACACCCACACGAAGCATGGTCAAGGATTGACTTTATGTTAGTAGACCACAGACTCTGGCACAGGGTCAAAGATGTAGACATAGAGAACATGGTTATATCCGACCACAGCCCGGTGACCTTAGACTTAAATGACAGAATACAGAGGGGCTCGGATTATATATGGAGATTTCCATCATTCTTACTCAAAGATAAAGATTTTATTAAAACATTAATTGAGTGGTGGGAGGAATATTGCGGCACTAACAGCGGGTACGAGGAAGAGGCAATGCTATTCTGGGAAACAGTGAAAGTAGTATTAAGGGGGAGACTGATGGGGCATGTAGCCAAAATCAGGAAACAGACGCAAAAACATTACCAGGAGGCAAGCACTAGTTTGAGAGAGAAATACACAAGGTACCTAGAAAACAAATCCCAAAAAGCAAAAGAAGAGTGGAAGGAAGCAAAATAAGAGTTTGACATGTGGGTAGGAAAACGAGAAGAACTAGTAAGGTCTCAGCAGGAGGTTGACTTGCACCGATTTGGCAATAAGGCAGGTAAACTGCTGGCTAACCTGGCAAAGGGAAGACGACCGTTGACGTTAATAGCTAATATGACAAGACAGGATGGGACCAAATCGACGAATCCACAGGAGATCAACCAGATCTTGGGGGAATACTATGCCAAACTATATAGTAAAGGGGATGAAAATGGAGAAGGAGGGAGGGAGTGGCTAAAGACATTAGGACTTACACAAATAACCGAGGACGAACTGACTAGACTGAACGCGGACATCACAATAGAGGAAGTGCAAACAATAATAGGAGAACTGAGTATACATAAAGCACCGGGGCCTGACGGGTTCAATGGGGAATTCTATAAAGTACTAAAGGAGGAAATATCACCAACGCTGACACGTATGTTTAATAAAATGTTAGGGGGTACGGGAATGTCTAGCCACCTTAACACTGCATATATAAAACTTTTACCCAAAGGAGACAAAAATTTGGACAATCCAACGAATTATAGACCAATCTCACTAATCAACCAAGACCTTAAACTAGTGGCCAAATTGATGGCCAATCGATTAGCAGAGGTATTACCAAGGCTAATTTCTCCCACCCAATCGGGGTTTGTAAAGGGGAGAGCAGCCGTGACAAACGTAAGAAAGGCCATGATAGTAATGGACGCCATCAGACACAGAGATCTACAAGGAGGGGAATTTCCAGCCATGATCACGTTGGATGCTGAAAAAGCGTTTCATAATGTGCAGTGGCCATAGCTGGAAACAGTCCTAGATAATATGGGCTTCAGGGGAGCATTCAGAACATTTATAGGTATACTATATGCAAACCCTCAGGCAAGAGTGGCGCCACCCGGATTTTTGTCACGACCCTTCTCTTTGACCAAAGGGACGAGACAGGGGTGCCCGCTGTCTCCTCTCTTGTTCAATCTAGCCATTGAGCCATTATCAAAACTGATCAATGGAGGAGACTGCTTTAAGGGCATTAACATTGGAACGGAAAAAGTACATTCAGCTCTATTCGCGGACGATATCATATTATTCATGAATAGACCACAGAATGACCTTTTAAAAACAATACAACAGATAGAGAGATTTGGGTCTATGGCAGGTTTTAAATTGAACAAGACAAAATGTGAAATACTGTTTCTGAATGAGCGAACCATGTCATCCCTGAAAACCTATGGAATAGGGGATAACATATGTGGGATACCGATAGCAAAAACCCACCTTAAATACCTGGGGATCCAGATGGGACGCCAGCCTGCCTCCATTTATGAAATAAACTTCAAACCGTTGATACAGAAAATAGAACGAGAGCTAAAGATGTGGGAGGGGCTGCCGCTATCCCTGCTAGGTAGAAACCACCTCATAAAAATGATGAGTTTCTCGAAGCTGCTATACCCAATGCAGACTATCCCTATATTATTAAAGCATGCGGATGTAAATAGACTGAATAAAGCATTTACAAGCTTCCTATGGAAGAGAAAAAGACCAAGAATTAGGGTGAAAAAACTAATGCTACCACTGGAAAAGGGAGGAATCAAGATGCCAAATGTGAGAGGCTACAACCTTGCATGCTTGATGAGGCACGTAATAGACTGGCTGAGGAAGACAAATAGCTATTCTAACATAAAATTGGAAAGTGAGTACTGTAGACCATGGGACTTGGGGGCAATATTACACACGTCATTGGCCAATATTCCGAGGAAAATTAAGCACTCCCTGGTATGTAGGGATACGATAATGGCGTGGAAAGCAGTGAGGAAAAAGTTTAACCTGTCCTGGCGAATCTCCAAATACCTAAATATCTGGAATTTTCCGGAATTCCCAGCAGGGAGGGAAAACAAACTATTTCTAGAATGGAGAAATAAGGGGATCAGTGGGGTGAAGGATATGCTCCATGAAACGGAACATAGGTGGTTGACTATTGAGGAGATGGTGAACAGGTACGGGCTTTCCCCATTCCAAATCATACAATACAAACAGGTGGAAAAGGGAATAATGGGACTATTGAGGGATGTTAGAAAAGAACAGGTATTGAATGAAATGGATCAATTTATAATGAAGGATAAACAGGAGATTACTATCTCCTCCCTGTACAAAGATCTGAGAACAGCACTGGTACCACTGCACTCGGACCAGGTCTGGGGAGCATGGGCACGACAACTAAAAGATACAGAGGCAGGGGGAAAAGATACAGCAGGGATGGATGAGGATGAGGAAGGAGGTGATTAATGAGGGCTGGAGGGACACACAGTTTAGATTAATGCACAGAGCAATTTATGGTTTTAACATCCCCACCAAGCAGACTATGAATAAAATAGAACATTGCCCCAAATGTAAACAGCCGAAAACGGACTTATACCACGGGATTTGGCAGTGCCCACAAAGTCAGAAATTTTGGGGAAAAATGAAGACACTTATAGAAAAAGTATGGGAAGTGGAAATGGAACTAGAACCATTGTTATGGATTTTCCACCACAGGACTAAAGAAAAGGAAGGAGGAGGAGATACACGGGGGACCACGATTCCAAGACTCTTTCATAATATTGCTATGATAGGGAAAAAGGCCCTACTACGCAGATGGCTCGAGGAATCTGTTCCATCAGAGGAGGAGGTGGTCAATCAGATTAAAAAGCTGCTCAATATTGAACAGTTGGAAGCCGAAATAAATAAGGACGAACTAACGGGAAACTTTTTTAAAAAATGGAAGAGATTTATAGTACAACAGTATGGAGTTGCAGAAATACGGAAAGTGGTATCTCCTTTCACTAATACGGAATGGTATCTACTGGGAGACTTGCAAGGCACATTGGGAAAGCTGAAAATACACACGCAGTAGAGACACAACAGTAGGGCGAGACGAGGGTTTCAGAGAAATAGGGCTTCAAACGGGAATCAGAATATGGAGGAGCTGTGTGTTCTTTTGCGACTTATACCTGGTGTTCAGCGTATTAAAAATGTTGGGGGGGGATAAAGTGGGAATAAAAGAGGGTGGGGTAAGACAAGGGTGGGTAAATTGGTAAGGTGAATTTATTCTTGTTCAAATGTTAGACATATTGTAATAATTCTGAAAAATGCAATAAAAATTTATGTTTAAAAAAAAAAGTAAACCTAAACATGTTTGGTATCAACGAACTCATACCAACCTGAAGTATCACACCCACCCATCAGTTTTACCATACAGTGAACACGGTGAATAAAGTACCCCATAAACCATTGTCCAATCACACTTTTTTGTAATTTTTCCGCACGTGGAAATTTTGTGCTGTTTTCCAGTACCACATATGGTAAAACTCATGGTTTCACTTTAAAGACCAATACGTCCCGCAAAAAACGAGCCCTCTTATGGCAAGATTGACGGGAAAAATAAAAAAGATACGACTCTCGGAAAAAGGGGAGCAAAAAACAAAAACGGAAAAATCGTCCAGTGGTTAGGGGGTTAAAGGTGGGAGCCCGTGAGCACATCAGGGACAGTGAGAAAACAAAGACTCTGCAAGAGACGGAACACCTAAAAACCCTACCAAAACATTTCCAATTGTACCATGAATCTGACTCAAGCAAATTAAAGGAGTTGTCCGACATTAGCTTACCAAAAAATATTGAGTTTATCTGTGCTGTATTGTCATATAAAACACCCCTATATTGTTATTTTTTGTTTTCTAACTTTTGTTCCACTTGAATTATCCCTTTATTCTCTGCAGTTCTTTGTTTACATTTTGCTCTAGCAAACTGACCACTTCCTGTGCAAAACCTCAGTTAGAGCTGGCACTGCCCGGCCTCAGTGTCCAGCCCCGTCCCCTGCCCGCCCCCTGCACACTCATTCCCTGTCAGTATTCTACCCCAGCACTAAAAAATGGCCAATTTTTTCACGGATACATCCGTGTGTCATCTGTGTGCCTTCCGTTTTTTTTGCGGACCGCAAAAAACGGAAGCAGCAAGAAAGATAAATAGATGAGTAGATATAGAGATGAATAGATAGATATAGAGACAGAGTGATAGAGGGATGAATGAATAAACAGAGGGATAGACAGATGATAGATAGATAGATAGATAGATAGATAGATGAGAAAGACATATAATGTCCTACCCCCCTGCATATTCTAAGCTGGCACCCTTTAGTGACTTTCATGTGGCACTAAAGTATGCTTAGCCTTGTATTTATCCAAAAAATAAATAAAAAATAATTAAAAAAAAAACAAACGACAATGGGTCCCCCATACTTTTGTAGCCAGCTAGGATAAAGCAGATGGCTGCAGCCTGCAAACCACAGCTGGCAGCTTCAGCTTGGCTGGTAATATAAAACAGAGGGCACCCCACGCTGTTATTTTAAATTAAATAAATAATTTAAAACAAAAAACATGGGGTCCCCCCAAATTGGATCACCAGCCAAGGTAAAGCAGACAGCTGTGGTCTGGTATTCTCAGACTAGGGAGGCCCACTGTTATTGGACACTCCCCAGCCTAAAAATAGCAGGCCACAGCCGCCCCAGAAGTGGCACATCCATTAGATGTGCCAATCCTGGTGCTTTGCCCCAACTCATCCCGTGCCCTGGTGCGGTGGCAAACGGGGTAATATATGGGGTTGATGCCAAATGTGTAATGTCACCTGGCATCAAGCCCTGGGATTAGTGATGTCACGCGTCAATCAGATATCCGACATCACAAACCCAGTCAGTAATAAAAAAATAGACAACAAAAAAAAAGTTTTATTTGAAAAAACACTCCTCAAAACATTCCCTCATTCACCAATTTATTCAAAAGAAAAACAAATCCAGGTCCAGCATAATCCAATAAGGGGGTCCCATGACAATCCATACCATAGTCAATGTCCCAGTCAATGAAGAACAGAATGTTCCTCATTGGCTGGGAGAGTAATGCAGTGACCTGAGCTAACATCAATAGCCCAGGTCACTGCAGGGGATGCCGAGCGCTGCTGTCAGGAGGTTAAATGAAATCATTACCTGCGGTGACAATCTTCGCTTCACTCCTGTCAGCGCTGTCCCTGACTTCTATGCCCGCCGCAATCTCAGCAGTATCGCCCGAGACGTCACCGCTAGTGACGTGAGAACGCAGCGGCATAGAAGGCAGTGACAGCGCTGACAGGAGTGAAGCGAAGATTGTCACAGCAGGCAATGATGTCATCTAACATCCTGATGGCAGCGCTCGTTATCCCCGCGGCTGCCTGCGCTGCAATGTGAGAGGCTGCTGAGCCTGCAATGAAGGCAGCCGCGGAGTATATCCTAGAAGACTCAGTAGGAACACTGAAAAGCAGCAGATCCAAATGACAACCCCACTGGCATAACAATACAACAACCTGCAACCTCACGCTCCCTTTCTGAAGTAGAACAACAACTCCCAGCATACCCACACAACCCATCGGTATGCACCAAAGCGCACATTGCAGCTTTTTTTTTTTGGCTGCGTTTTTGTGGTGACTAAACAAGGTTCTTTCTGTGTTTTTGAGCCCTTCCAGTCAATAGATTTGACTTTAAAAAATACACTGGGCAAAAACGCAAAAAAAATGCACACCAGGGGTATGTTTTTTGGGACCAAAACCGTGCATCTTTGTGGTCTCCATAAAGATGCAGCATGCGCACATGGCAAATTGCTGCCCGTTAGTGTTTCCACACATTAGGAAATCCCTTTCATGACCCCCATAAAGTATGATCCCAACAAAAGTGCCCCCCAAACACTGTATGATACACCCAAAGTGAATTCCTGCACAGTACCCTCCACGCACAGTTTGATGATTCTACATCACCTCCCACCCAGCAAAGCATAATACACCCACAACAACCCCAACACAGTACGATGGCCCCAACACAGCCCTTCATACAGTATAATGGCTCCTCCATATTCTATAACGGTCTGCACACAGTATAATGGGCCCCACATAGCCTTCCAAATAGTATAATGGCTACCATATAGGCCTTTAAACAGAATAAGGCTATGTGCGCACGCTGCATCTTTGTGGTGACCACAAAGATTCATGTTTTTAGGCCCAAAAAAACGCACTCTCGGCATGTATTATTTGCCGCGTTTTACTGCGTTTTTGCTCAGTGTGTTTTTTAAGTCATCTATTGATTGGAAGAGCTCAAAAACCGCAGGAAAAAATGCAGTAAGAATTGACATGCTGCATCTTTGTGGTCACCACAAAGATGCAGCCAAAAAAAAAGCTGCAAAGTGTGAACAGAAAAACTGAAATCACATAGACTTTTCTGGGAAGGAAATGCAGGAAGTTTTGTTACCAAAACTGCACTCAAAAAACGCAGTGTGCATACAAGGCCTAACTGTTACCCACACAGCCCTCCAGTGGTGCCCCTATAGCAATCAAAAATGTATAATGGCCTACATATAATAATAATAATATATAATATTTATTCATTTATATAGCGCTATTAATTCCACAGCGCTTTACATACATTGGCAACACTGTCCCCATTGGACTGCAATGTGAGAGGCTGCTGAGCCTGCAATGAAGGCAGCCGCGGGGCTGGAGCGGGACACAGACTGCACGGGCACTCCTGCTGTCCTGAGCAGGGGGCCTGGTGCTGGCGTTGACACCGTGGGCGGGGAGAGTACGGGGTGCGGAGGAATGTGTGGGAGGGTGCAGGGAAGAGGTGCGGGGACTCCACGCACTGTACTCGCCCAGCAGGGCGGCAACATGCTGTTCTAGATTTGCATGTCAACATGGTCCTGCCCATGTTGACATGAAATGACCGGAAGCAGCAAAATCGCGGCAGGAGCGGTCACATGACCGCTCTGAGCCGGGGGAGAAAGGCTGACAGCAGGGCAGGTAAGTGATCACTAGCTACTTACCTGCCCCAATGTAGCCCAATAGGGTAATAATGAAGAAAAGTCAAAATAAGCCGGATAACCCCTTTAATTATAAAGGCCATAGATCAGAGGTTAGAGGTGGTAACCTATTTAAGGCCCTTGCGCAACTTGAGTCATTGGATTTATAGATTGGACACAAGGACTACTATTGGGCTCAATGAGAGCTTTGACTGCTTTCTTTAATTGGGTATTTTTATGTGGTGTGAGAATGGGACTGTTTGTGTTAAATTATTTTTTAATTGTTTCTTTTTCTTTTTATCCATAATTTAGAGATCTGTATATGCTAAAACCATACCTGAGGTGGTCTGCAAATTTTGAGCGACTTCACGCGACCCGCTCAGTGACTTAGATGTTGACTTTGATTGGGTCTTTTCCCTGAATGAAGTGCCTATGAGAAAATAAGAAAAACGATTATTATCTAAGAAAAGTGGAGAAAAACATTGTACAACAATTTAATTATAGTTAGGATACAACTAATATTTATAACATTTACTCAATAATTTAGTTTTTTGCATTTTGATTTTGTTTGCCTTATGGCATGTCATTTTTAATTTTGCATATAATATTTCTGTTTACACAACAACATGAACACTATGCACTTTTTTTGTTTGTCTATTGATTAGTGATGGACAGACCCGGACTGTAAAATTTAGAATCCGAGAGGTTTTAAAAATACCCGAGTACTGGACCCGGGCCTGGAGTTCTCAGGGAACTCCGGAACCTTTGGAAATAAAAAATAAAAAAAGGAAAAATAAAGAAAATAAGAATAAAGCAGGCGCGTTATAACAATAGCAGCCCACAGCCACTCAGGATTGTCACATCCATTAGATGTGACAATCCTGGCACTCTACCCGATTCTTCCCGATTCCCCTGGTGCGGTGGCAATCAGGCTAATAAGGGGTTAATAACAGCTCACATCTGCCACTAAGCCCTAGATTAGCAATGGCACGGTCTATGAAAACCCTACCCCCATTACTAATCTGTAAGTGAAAATAAATAAACACAAACACAAAATAAGATAAAAACAACACCCTCTTTCACTCCTTTATTAACCCCAAAAACACCCAGGTCTGATGTAATCCACACGAGGTCCCATAACGATTCCAGCTCTGCTACATCTGAAGTGACAGCGCGTGGGCATAGAATATGACCACCCGCTGTGATCTTAAGGCAGAGAATGAGTCGCAGCGATGTGTGGTCACGTAACTTGGGTTATTTGCGGTCATAGCTGGAGCTGCTCATTGTCATCCACCTATGATCGCAGGTAACCTGACCTCAGGTGACCTCATTGAACTGAGTGACCACTACTATCCATAAAAGTGGCGTAATACTTTGGCAAAATTACTCCCAGAAATAAAATGTGAGTCAGAAATACATTCAGGCATCTTCCGCATGCTGTTGCCATTCAGTTTCAACAATTTTCCATCCATTGCAATATTTTTACAGCCCTCGCAGGCCTATTTCCAACGTCCTCTGGAAAATTATTCGAGTTTCCCATTGACTTGGATTGGGTTCGTTATTCGGTATGAATACACAAATGTAGAAATTATTGGATTTGAACAATCCGAACCCGAATATTTTAGCATTCGCCCATATCTAGTCATCACTAATGATAATTTTAAGGATGTCTAAAACTGATCAACTGGGAAAAGGTTGTTGCATTACTCGTAAATCAAATGCCATGTCCTTCTTCAATTTGTCCAATTATTAATACCAGGTTTTGGTTAAAATGAGGCTACCATTTCAAGGTTAATTTTTCATCAAGGAGAAACTACGCTGAAAATCTATCTTTTGAACCATGTGCATTGAATATTTTTTTGGTATGGTAACAGAGGACTCAGAAGGAAAAATGTATGTAACAAAATTAAAACATTGTCGTCCATTTGGCTTATCCCTAATCTATTAATTTTACACTAGGTGGTAAGATAGATGACATCTTTATTATCTGGAGGGGTACCGGTCCTGAACTGCAGAGCTTCATGACTTGGTTGAACAATAACCCATATAACATCAAACTAACCTATAAGGCAGATCGGGAGGCAATTGTTTTTCTGGACTAGAATATAAAAATGGGGTACCAGACAGAAAAGGGTTCTCCACGGGTATTATTATCAACAAGTAAGAGGGAAGAATCTTTTTCCTCACAGATACATTTCATCTCCAAGTTAACAGTCAGAGGGGGGCGATCAGGCAGATCTTGAACAAACACTGGTCGTTACTGAAGACCGACCAGAGTTTGAACGACGTTTTACTCATCGCCCACTCTTACCTGTTAGAAGGGGGAAAAGCCTAAAGGATATGCTGGTTAAGAACCATTACGTACCTAGGGTGGTATCTTGCTTTAAGAAAGGGAGTCCCAAATTTGGTTGTTTTCCTTTTATCTGCCCAGAGATGTTGTCAGCTTGGGATGGACCTAAAGAGTATAAAAAAAAAAGTTACAAATCATGCAGTAAAAGTCACGTTATCTATTATGCAGTATGTGGCTGTAGCCTAATTTATATTGGGTTAACATCAAGGGAACAACGCGTCCGCACGAGGGAACATGTTAGGGACATAATTGCGGTGTGTGATGTTGTGGATCTTGATTCCCTGAGGATGATCCAGAGACATTTCAAGCTGCGCCATGACTGTGGTCCCACAGGATTGAAAATTTGTGGTATCGCAAGGTCCATTTAGAATCTAGGGGTAAATATATATATATACACACATATTACTATATGAATTTTGTCTCTGCATGATATAGGGACATTAGAAAATCTTTTAAGGACTATACATGGTCATATTCTCTAGGCTAAGGCGGATTCTCCTTATGTTTGGATGATTTTCTTACCACCCTGGTCGTGCCCTTTCACTTGCCAGTAGTAGATATGGTCTCGTTGGGTGCGCATGTGCGGGGCTGCCTCCGCATGAGTCCCCGCCAAGAGAGCTTCCTTAGAAGGATGCATGGGTTAACTGATGTTATTGGAAGTATTCTTCTGATCCACGCTTCCCCTGGAATGACTGGATGAGGCGGACTCTATGTGCGGCGTCCCACCCCCTGCACGCGCCCAAACAGCGACGATCTCGCCCAAGACACCACATAATAAAACATGCACATTACACTTTCCTCAAGCGAGGAAGCCAGGTGAGAAACGCGTGTCAGGGCTACTCAAAACATCCAGTTATAAGTGCACTTTATAGGTGAGTCCGGATCACGATGATTCATGGCTGTTAGCTCTATCGGTAATAGTAATGGTAGCCTTTGAGGCTTAGGCTGCGTTACATGGGTGATATTAGATTTTTGTGTTGTTATAGCGCCACCAGGTGGCCATCTGTATTAGTACATGCAGTGGTACCTGCAATGTATTTCAATGACCCCGATCCTGCTGTACCGGAAGTCGCCGGATCCTGATAGACAGAATCCTGTTTTTTGTACTGAGCATGCCCAGAAAGCAGCTTGGCATGGTCAATACAGAAATCTCCCTCTCTCTCAGACAGAAGACCAGGATCGTGAAGGGGTGAGAGGGAGTAATAAAGATGGAGTCCCTAAGTGTGTCTGTGTATTTATTTCTAATAAAGTGTCTGTGTATTTTTTTCTAATAAAGTATTTTTTCTGTGTGATGTCTTTTTTTTAACCCTTTATTGGAGATTCTTAATGGCCGGGTCAAACTTGGCCTGACATTAGCAATCTCAGGCTTTATATATATATTTATATTTAGGTCATATAAGCAGTGGGGGTTAGCAGCCAGTAGCTGCTTGGGTTACCTTAGCAATAGAAAATGCAGCGGGAGTCCACACATTTTATTTTTTTTACCCCCTAACCCTAGAGTTAGGGTTATGTGTTTGGGGTTTTTGTTTATTTTTTAATGAATTTAAAAAAAAAAAATACTCATGGGTTTCCGAGAACCCGAGCATTTTAGTGCTCATTCATCCCTACTTCTAACCATACAGCCAGCAGATCAAGTAATCTGATCAGCTGACTCCAATGTTGGCCGATTACTTGTTCTGGGTCCCCCTGCATCCATCGCAGCGTGTGCTGCCTGGGAGGTCAGCTGAATTCGGCCGACACTGGAGTCAGCTGATCTGAACTCTGTTGAACTCCAGCCCGAACACTCTCCGATGGATGCAGGGGGACACAAAACAAGCAATCGGCCAACACTGGAGTCAGCTGATCTGAACTCAGCTGAACTCATGACCACACAGCCCGGATATGGTCACACGTGATCGGCAGCAGGCAGTGATTGCTGTTAACCTGCATCCATCACAGCGTGTGTGGGCTGTGAGATCAGGAGTTCAGCTTATTCCCGATCAGCTGACTCCAATGCCAGCCGATAAATTCTGTGTTCCCCTTCATCCATCACAAGTAGAAGTAGAAGCATACAATAAAATAACAATTGCGGTTGCATGCGTTGCACATTCAATCCACAGGATCCGGTCATATGCGGTTTGCATCCTGTCAAATGTGAAAGTAGCCTTACAGCTGGTGCAGGAAGAAGAAAGACAAGATGGCAGACTTACTTTGGGAGCTTACAGGAAGAAATCGCACAGACCAATTTTTGGGGCTCCACTCAAGGGGATCTGGGGCTGAGAAAAAAAGGAGACCGTCAGCTGATGATGAAATAGCTAGCAAAGTTATTGATCATTATCTCAAACCCATTGCCTCCTCTCTCTAGTCCGGCATTTCCTCTCTGCGGCGATCGCCATCCTCCTTCTTCTGAGGCCCATGTGCATGACGCGTCGTACATCATGCTCACTAGCTGGCATTGAGGTCCTGCGCAGGCGCACTTTGATCTGCCCTGCTCAAAGCAGATCCATGTATTGTAGTGCATATGCGTAAGAGATCTTTAACCCCTTAACTTGGCTATCATGATATCACAGGGTCATGTGATGACTCCTGTAGCTCACATGACTCAGGTCCTGTAAGAAAAAGCCAAATACTGGCTGTTACAAGAGATGATAATTTCTCCCAGTCTAAATTGTGCTGCTCTGATTGGGATAAATAAATGAGTGATCAGACAGCTGATCCTAATAGCCCCCTAGGGGTACTAGTCAAATTTAAAAAAAAATTTAAGAACATTTTTTGAAAAAGTAAAAAAAAAAGTAAAAACACCTAAAAGTTCAAATCATCCCTCTTTTGCCCCACTGAAAAATAAAGGGTTAAAAAAAATATATTCACACATTTGGTATCGCTGTCTTCAGCCCGATCTATCAAAATATAAAATCAACCGGAACAACCGGAGACTCTGTCCACGACAACAGCCGGTGATAACACGCGGAACAAGAAATTGCCAACAGGCAACAGGGAGGGTGCTGGGTCTCCCAATACGGAACTATAAGAAAAAGAATTTACGGTAAGTAAACAAAATTCTCTTTTTCTTTATCGTTTCTTTGGGAGACCCAGACCTTGGGACGTTCCAAAGCAGTCCCTGGGTGGGAATAAACAGAAAAACTAAGAAGTAGGCAGAACCTAACTTCACAAATGGGTGACAGCCGCCTGAAGGATGCGTCTGCCCAAGCTCTCATCTGCCGAAGCATGAGCATGCACTTGGTAGTGCTTCGAGAAGGTATGCAGGCTAGTCCAAGTGGCAGCCTGACAGACTTGTTGAGCCGTAGCCTGGTGCCTGAAAGCCCAAGAGGCACCGACAGCTCTGGTCGAATGTGCCTTGATCCCCGGCGGGGGAGGCACCTGAGTACTCTGGTAGGCGTCCGAAATGGTCGATCTAATCCAACGGGCTAAGGTCGGCTTAGAAGCAGGGAGGCCCTTGCGCCGACCTGTGGTTAGCACAAAAAGAGAGGTGCACCGCCTAAGCGCAGCGGTGCGAGACACATAGATCCGGAGAGCACGCACCAGATCCAGAGTATGCAGCGCTTTTTCAAAGCGATGAACAGGAGCCGGACAGAAGGAAGGTAGGGTAATGTCCTGGTTAAGGTAGAAAGGAGAGACCACCTTAGGAAGAAAGTTCGGAGTCGGACGGAGAACCACCTTGTCTTGATGAAAAACTAAAAAAGGTGACTCCGAAGAGAGTGCAGCCAAATCAGAGACTCTCCTGAGGGAAGTTATGGCCACCAGAAAGGCCACCTTCTGAGAAAGACGATACAAAGAAACCTCCCCAAGAGGCTCAAAAGGGGGTTTCTGCAAAACCGTGAGAAATAAGTTAAGGTCCCAGGGATCCAAGGGCCGCCGATAAGGCGGAATGATGTGAGACGCGCCTTGCATGAAGGTGCGGACCTGAGCCAGCCGAGCGAGACACCGCTGGAACAGAACTGACAGAACTGAGACTTGTCCCTTGAGAGAGTTGAGGGACAGTCTTAGCTGCAGACCGGACTGTAGAAAAGACAGAAGGGTCGGCAAGGAGAATGGCCAAGGAGGATGGTCGGTAGAGCGACACCAGGACAGGAAAATTTTCCAAGTCCTGTGATAGATCTTAGCGGAGGAAGACTTACGGGCCCGAGTCATAGTGGAGATGACTTCAGGAGGGATACCAGAAGCCGTCAATATCCAGGACTCAAGAGCCACGCCGTCAATTTGAGAGCCGCAGAATTCGGGCGGAAAAACGGACCTTGCGAGAGTAGGTCTGGACGGTCCGGGAGATGCCACGGCATCTCAGCGGACAGATGGAGCAGGTCTGGATACCAAGCTCGCCTGGGCCAGTCCGGTGCAATGAGGATGACTCGACGGCCCTCCATTCTGATCTTGCGCAGGACTCTGGGCAAGAGAGCTAGAGGGGGAAACACGTAGGACAGACGAAACTGGGACCAGTCTTGAACCAGAGCGTCCGCGGCGAAGGCCTGAGGATCGTGGGAGCGAGCCACGTAAACAGGAACTTTGTTGTTGTGACGGGATGCCATTAGGTCCACGTCCGGAGTGCCCCATTTGCGGCAGATTGACTGAAACACTGCCGGGTGCAGGGACCACTCGCCACCGTCCACGGTTTGACGGCTGAGATAATCTGCCTCCCAGTTTTCCACGCCTGGGATGTGGACTGCGGATATGGTGGACTTGGAGTCCTCTGCCCATTGAAGGATGCGTTGTACCTCCATCATTGCCAGGCGGCTGCGTGTCCCGCCTTGGTGATTGATGTAGGCAACCGCTGTCGCGTTGTCTGACTGGACTCGAATGTGCCTGCCCGCCAGCAGGTGGTGAAAAGCTAGGAGAGCTAGAAGCACGGCTCTGGTTTCCAGCACATTGATTGAAAGGGCTGACTCGGACGGAGTCCAAGTGCCCTGCGCTCTGTGGTGGAGACATACCGCTCCCTAGCCGGATAGACTGGCATCCGTGGTGAGAATCACCCAGGACGGGGCCAGGAAGGAGCGCCCTTGGGACAGGGAGAGGGGCCGAAGCCACCACTGAAGAGAGCTCCTGGTCCGTGACGACAGAGCCACTAACCTGTGTAAGGAGGAAGGCCGCTTGTCCCAACAGCGGAGAATGTCCAGCTGCAGGGGGCGCAGATGGAACTGGGCAAAGGGAACAGCCTCCATGGACGCCACCATTTGACCCAGCACCTGCATCAGACGCCTGAGGGTATAACGGCGGGGCCTCAGCAGAGAGCTGGAGTGACTGCTGTTTGACTAAGGGCAACTTCACAAGTGCCGGCAAAGTCTCGAACTGCATCCCTAGGTACGTGAGACTCTGGGTTGGAGTCAGAGTAGATTTGGGAAGATTGACAAGCCACCCGAATTGGGCTAGAGTGGCGAGAGTGAGGGAGACACTCCGCTGACAGTCTGCGCTGGATGAAGCCTTGACTAGAAGGTCGTCCAGGTAAGGAATCACTGCCAACCCCTGGAGGTGCAGAACCGCAATCACTGCTGCCATGACCTTGGTGAATACCCGAGGGGCCGTGGCTAACCCGAAGGGAAGAGCCACGAATTGGAAATGATCTTCTCCTATTGCAAAACGTAGCCAATGCTGGTGTGAAACTGCAATTGGAACATGCAGATAGGCATCTCTGATGTCGATGGATGCCAGGAAATCCCCTTGGGTCATTGAGGCAATGACTGATCGCAGAGACTCCATGCGAAAGTGCCGCACCTGAACATGCTTGTTGAGAAGCTTGAGATCCAGGATGGGCTGGAAGGTACCGTCCTTTTTGGGAACTAGGAAGAGATTTGAGTAGAAACCTCTGAACCGTTCCCGGGCGGGAACTGGTACAATTACTCCGTTGGCCTGCAAGGCTGCCACGGCCTGTGAGAAGGCGGCGGCCTTGGAGCAAGGGGGCGTTGAGAGAAAAAATCTGTTTGGCGGGCTGGAAGAGAATTCTATCCTGTAGCCGTGGGAGATGATATCTCTCACCCACTGATCGGAGACGTGTTGAAACCAAGCGTCGCCAAAGTGGGAGAGCCTGCCACCGACTAAGGACGTCGCCGGAGCGGGCAGAGAGTCACGAGGAGGCTGCCTTTGTGGCAGCACCTCCTGCGGTCTTCTATGGACGCGCTTTTGGGCGCCAGTTGGATTTCTGGTCCTTGGCTGAGTTAGCGGACGAGGCCGAGAGCTTAGAGGACGACCAGTTGGAGGAACGAAAGGAGCGAAACCTCGACTGACTCCTACCCTGGGCAGGTTTCTTGGTTTTGGTTTGTGGCATGGAAGTACTCTTCCCGCCAGTAGCTTCCTTAATAATTTCATCCAGCTGTTCTCCGAACAGCCGGGACCCAGCAAAAGGGACCCAGCAAGGTACTTCTTAGAAGAAGCATCTGCCTTCCACTCTCGAAGCCACAAGATCCTGCGGATAACGAGGGAATTAGCCGAAGCCACCGCAGTGCGGTGAGAAGCCTCCAGCATGGCAGACATGGCATAAGATGAAAAAGCTGAAGCTTGAGAAGTTAAGGCAACCATTTCGGGCATAGATTCCCTGGTGAGGGAATGCATCTCCTCTAGAGAAGCAGAGATGGCTTTGAGAGCCCACACTGCTGCAAAGAAGGGAATTTTGTTTACTTACCGTAAATTCCTTTTCTTCTAGCTCCAATTGGGAGACCCAGACAATTGGGTGTATAGCTACTGCCTCCGGAGGCCGCACAAAGTACTACACTTAAAAGTGTAAGGCCCCTCCCCTTCTGGCTATACACCCCCCCGTGGGAGCACGGGTCCCTCAGTTTTAGTGCAAAAGCAAGAAGGAGGAAAGCCAATAACTGTTTCAAAAACAATTCAATCCGATAAACAATATCGGAGAACGTAACTTATCAACATGAACAACATGTGCACCCGAAAAACAAATACCCTCAGAAAAAACAGGGCGGGTGCTGGGTCTCCCAATTGGAGCTAGAAGAAAAGGAATTTACGGTAAGTAAACAAAATTCCCTTCTTTTTCGCTCCTAATTGGGAGACTCAGACAATTGGGATGTCCAAAAGCAGTCCCTGGGTGGGTAAAAGAATACCTCGCGATCGGGCTGTCAGGCAGCCCTTTCTTACAGGTGGGCCACCGCCGCCTGCAGGACTTGTCTACCTAGGCTGGCATCCGCCGAAGCGTAGGTATGCACCTGATAATGCTTGGTGAAAGTGTGCAGACTCGACCAGGTAGCCGCCTGGCACACCTGCTGAGCCGTAGCCTGATGCCGTAATGCCCAGGACGCACCCACGGCTCTGGTAGAATGGGCCTTCAGTCCAGAAGGAGTCGGAAGCCCAGCAGAACGGTAGGCGTGAAGAATTGGTTCCTTGATCCACCGCGCAAGGGTGGATTTGGAAGCTTGCGACCCTTTATGCTGACCAGCGACCAGGATAAAGAGTGCATCCGAACGGCGCAGAGGCGCCGTGCGGGAAATGTAGATCCTGAGTGCTCTCACCAGGTCCAACAGATGCAAACCCTTTTCAAATTGGTGAACTGGATGCGGACACAAAGATGGTAAAGTGATATCCTGATTGAGATGAAAGGAAGATACCACCTTGGGAAGAAACTCTGGAATTGGACGCAGTACTACCTTGTCTTGGTGAAACACCAGGAAGGGAGATTTGCAAGATAACGCCGCCAGCTCTGACACTCTCCGAAGAGACGTGACCGCCACCAGAAAAGCCACTTTCTGTGAAAGCCGAGAAAAGGAAATATCCTTCATAGGCTCGAAAGGTGGCTTCTGGAGAGCAATTAGAACCTTGTTCAGATCCCAGGGTTCCAATGGCCGCTTGTAAGGGGGAACGATATGACAAACCCCTTGCAGGAACGTGCGTACCTTAGGAAGTCGCGCCAGGCGCTTCTGAAAGAATACGGATAGCGCAGAGACTTGTCCTTTAAGGGAGCTAAGCGACAAACCTTTTTCCAACCCAGACTGCAGGAAGGAAAGAAAAATAGGCAATGCAAATGGCCAGGGAGAAACTCCCTGAGCAGAGCACCAAGATAAGAATATCTTCCACGTTCTGTGGTAGATCTTGGCGGAGGATGGTTTCCTAGCCTGTCTCATGGTGGCAACAACATCATGAGATAAACCTGAGGTCCCTAGGATCCAGGACTCAATGGCCACACAGTCAGGTTCAGGGCCGCAGAATTCAGATGGAAAAACGGCCCTTGAGACAGCAAGTCTGGACGGCCTGGTAGCGCCCACGGTTGTCCTACCGTGAGATGCCACAGATCCGGGTACCACGACCTCCTTGGCCAGTCTGGAGCGACGAGAATGGCGCAACGGCAGTCGGACCTGATTTTGCGGAGCACTCTGGGCAACAATGCCAGAGGTGGGAACACATAAGGTAGTCGGAACTGCGACCAATCCTGAACTAAGGCGTCTGCCGCCAGAGCTCGGTGATCGTGAGACCGTGCCATGAAAACCGGGACCTTGTTGTTGTGCCGTGACGCCATCAGGTCGACGTCCGGCATCCCCCAGCGGCGACAGATCTCCTAAAACACGTCCGGGTGAAGGGACCATTCCCCTGCGTCCATGCCCTGGCGACTGAGAAAGTCTGCTTCCCAGTTTTCCACGCCTGGGATGTGAACTGCGGATATGGTGGATGCTGTGTTTTCCACCCACGTCAGAATCCGCCGGACTTCTAAAAACGCTGATGCTCTGGCGCAATCGGCACGTAAAGATAAGCATCTTTGATGTCTATTGATGCTAAGAAATCTCCTTGAGACATTGAGGCTATGACGGAGCGCAGAGATTCCATCCGGAACCTCCTGGTTTTTACGTGTTTGTTGAGCAACTTTAGATCCAGGACGGGCCGAAAGGACCCGTCCTTCATTGGCACCACAAACAGATTGGAGTAAAAACCGTGACCTTGTTCCTGAAGAGGAACGGAAGTCACCACTCCTTCCGCCTTTAAAGCGGCCACCGCCTGCAGCAGAGCATCGGCTCGGTCGGGCGGTGGGGAAGTTCTGAAGAAACGCGTTGGAGGACGAGAACTGAACTCTATCCTGTACCCGTGAGACAGAATGTCCCTCACCCAACGGTCTTTGACCTGTGACAGCCAAACGCCGCCAAAGCGGGAGAGCCTGCCACCGACCGAGGATGCGGAGAGAGGAGGCTGAAAGTCATGAGGAAGCCGTCTTGGTAACGGTTCTTCCTGCTGTCTTTTTTGGGCGTGACTGAGTCCGCCAAGAATCTGAGCCTCTCTGATCCTTTTGATTCCTTTTGGGCGAGGAGAATTGGGACCTGCCTGAGCCTCGAAAGGACCGAAAACCAGACTGACCCCTCCTTTGTTGGGGCTTGTTTTGTCTGTGTTGAGGTAAGGATGAGTCCTTACCCTTGGAGTGTTTAATGATTTCATCCAAACGCTCCCCAAACAATCGGTCACGAGAAAAAGGCAAACTGGTTAAGCACTTCTTGGAAGCAGAATCTGCTTTCCATTCTCTCAACCACAGGGCTCTGCGCAAAACCACGGAGTTGGCTGACGCCACCGCCGTACGGCTCGTAGAGTCCAGGACAGCATTAATCGCGTAAGACGCGAATGCAGACATTTGAGAGGTCAATGGTGCCACCTGCGGGGCAGATGTACGTGTGACCGAGTCGACTTGTATAAGCCCAGCTGAAATAGCTTGGAGTGCCCATACGGCTGCAAAAGCTGGCGCCAACGACGCTCCAATAGCTTCATAGATGGATTTCAGCCAGAGCTCCATCTGCCTGTCAGTGGCATCTTTAAGTGCCGCTCCATCTTCTACTGCAACTAAGGATCTAGCTGCAAGCCTGGAGATTGGAGGGTCCACCTTGGGACACTGGGTCCAACCCTTGACCACGTCAGGGGGAAAAGGATAGCGTGTATCTTTAAGCCGTTTAGAAAACCGCTTCTCAGGAAAAGCGTGGTGTTTCTGTATTGCATCTCTAAAGTCAGAGTGGTCCAGAAAAGTGCTTAATTTACGCTTGGGATATCTGAAATGGAATTTCTCCTGCTGTGAAGCTGCCTCCTCCTCAGTAGGAGCTGGCGGAGAAATATCTAACATCCTATTGATGGACGCTATAAGATCATTCACTATGGCGTCACCATCCGGTGTATCCAGATTGAGAGCGGACCCAGGATCAGAATCTTGATCAGTTACATCCGCCTCATCACCCATAGATTCGTCCCGCTGGGATCCTGACCAGTGAGACGAAGTTGAGGGCCCTTCATAACGAGCCCGCTTAGGTTGTCTGGGACTGTCGTCCGAGTCAGAATCGTCACCCTGGGGTGCATGTGACACCCCCGGAGCTTGGAAGTGTTCCAGCTGAGGGGGACCAGGGGGCAATGATGCCACAGTGTCCATGGTCTGAGTTACTGGTCTAGACTGCAATGTTTCAAGAATCTTTGACATGGTCATAGACAATCTGTCAGCAAAAGCTGCAAACTCCGTTCCTGTCACCTGGACAGCATTCACAGGTGGTACACCCTGGGTCACGTCCAGCAGAGGCCCCGGCTGTGCAAGTTGCACAGGAGCCGAGCACTGCACACAATGGGGGTCAGTGGAACCTGCCGGTAGAGCAGCCCCACATGCGGTACAGGCAGCATATAATGTCTGTGCCTTGGCACCCTTGCGTTTTGCGGACGACATGCTGTTGCCTCCTTGTAATCTAGGAGGGGGTATAGCCGAGAATCACCAGCGACTGTACAGTACAAAGTATTTGCAAATGCAAAATACTCAGTATACAAACGGCACAAGTGGGGGTGAGCCCTTGAGGCTGCTTACCGCCCGCTGAACAGCGGGTATGAGGCCGTAGAATCCCGTGTCTGGGTCTCCCCGTCTCCCCTCTGCAGCTCAGCTTGCAGGCAGGAATGGCTGCCGGCGTCCTGTGAAGAGGGGCGGACCGTGGGCGTGCCACAAACAAAGAGCGGGAAACTGCGTCCTACTGTGCCTGGTGTGAGGGCTGGAGTATGTAAAAACGACTCCAGCCCTCAGCACTGATGCTCTGTACAGCGTCCCGCCCTCCTCCTGACTGGCAGGTGCGGAGGCGGGAACGAACGAACTAGGCCGCAAAAGCCGGGGACTGTAGTAATAAGCGCGGCCGTGATATATGCATGGCCAGCGCGGAAGTCCCCGGCGCACCACAAGTCCCAGCCGCGTCGCAGTCCCAGCGGCCGGCGCGACCGTTCTCCCTGAGTCTACCCACTCAGCTAAGCTGAAGTGAGGAAATGGCACAAGCGCAGCAGCGCTGTTGTCCCCGGCGCACTAACACACCCAGCAATGCTGCGGTGTGCGCGCGTATGCACGGGGACACAGAGTACCTTGACGGAGCAGGGCCATGTCCCTGACGATACTCAGCTCCATATCCAGCGGCTTCTCCAGGGGCTGCGGATGGAGCACGGTCTCAGTGCCTGGAGACCGGTAAAATCCCACTTCGCCCAGAGCCCTAATGGGGATGGGGAAGGAATCAGCATGTGGGCTCCAGCCTCCGTACCCGCAATGGGTACCTCAACCTTAACAAGCACCACCGACAGAAAGTGGGGTGAGAAGGGAGCATGCTGGGGACCCTAGTATGGGTCCTCTTTTCTTCCATCCGACATAGTCAGCAGCTGCTGCTGACTAAACAGTGGAGCTATGCGTGCGTGTCTGACCTCCTTCGCACAAAGCAAAAAACTGAGGGACCCGTGCTCCCACGGGGGGGTGTATAGCCAGAAGGGGAGGGGCCTTACACTTTTAAGTGTAGTACTTTGTGCGGCCTCCGGAGGCAGTAGCTATACACCCAATTGTCTGGGTCTCCCAATTAGGAGCGAAAAAGAAAGTCGGGGAAAACGCGGCCCCCGCCGCTTCATACACGGATTTGGCCAGAAGGTCAATCTGACGGTCAGTGGAATCCTTAAGGGAGGTGCCATCAGCCACCGACACAACAGTCCGGGCTGAGAGCCTAGACACCGGAGGGTCTACCGTTGGGGAATGAGTCCACTCCTTGACCACCTCAGGTGGAAAGGGAAAACGGTCATCAGAACCACGCTTTGGGAAGCGTTTGTCAGGACAGGCCCTGGGCTTGGTCACAGCAGCCTGAAAACTGGAGTGGTTAAAGAACACACTCTTTGCTCTCTTAGGCGAGGTAAACTGGTGTTTTTCTGCCAGAGAGGGTTGCTCCTCTGATACTGCCGGATTGAGATCCAGTACAGAATTAATGGAAGCAATCAAGTCACTAAGATCTGAGTCACCCTCGGACAGATCAATGGGGTACATGGAGTTAGCCTCCGAGCCCCCTGTAAAGGCATCCTCCTCATCCTGCGAGTCAGCTCTTGAATAAGAGCCGCGGGAGGAGGAGGGAGAGGAAACCCTGCGTCTCCTCTTAGGAGGACGGGGTCTGGGCCCTGATGATGAATCCTCTGTGAGCTCCGGTCCTAAGGGACCCTTAGCAGTAGAGGCACCCTGTGAAGGGGGCTGATGCATATTAATCAAAGTCCTGGACAGAAGTCCCATGGACTCAGCAAAAGACTGGGAGATAGACCTAGAAAAGGATTCTACCCAAGCCGGGGGTTCAGCCACAGGTGCAGGAGCAGCCTGAGAGACCACTGGGGGTGAGACTCCAGGCTGTGGCACCGCCAAGTTAGAGCAGACATCACAATGCGGATAGGTGCTCGGTTCAGGCAGCAGTAGCTTACATGCAGCGCATACAGTATAAAGCTTTGGAGCCTTGCTCCTCGTGTGAGACATGCTGCTGGAGTGGGGGCTCTGCAAGAGAATGAACCCCAGAGAGTATATACAGAGGTCCAGAACCAGAGACCGGTTGTGGCTTACCAGACCGCTGGAGCGGTGCTGTGTGCCCTCCAGATCCCGAAGCCCGGACCCCCAAGCACAGCACCTCAGCAGGGATGCAGAGTGCAGACCAGCGCCGAGTGAACTCTGTCTGAGAAAATGGCCGCCGGAGCGAAGAGAGGGGGCGGGACTTGGCTTGGAGAGCGGGATCTGGAGGGCCATAGAGACCTACAGGGGAGGAGACACGCACAGCAGTGGGGAGTGTCCCTCCCCTGTGCAGAACGGCCGCCGGGAGGAGCCGAGCTTGTTCCTCTGCATGAGTGACATGCGAGGGTAGTGAACAGAAACTAGGCCTCCGGCAAAGCCGGGGCCTAAATTTGAGCGGCGAGGCCGACGCGCAGGCACCATCGGCACGGTTCTCGGGCGACAGCTAGAGAACCCGCCGGAAATGCCAATAAATACAGTAAGCACACTCTCCCCAAACAATAAAGCACAGGGACCCCCAATATATAAACGTCTCAGGTACTTAGCTGCTGAGACGCAGGGCCAGGTCCCTGGGGATGAGTGCTCCGGTCCAGCAGGGTCCTGAAGGGCTGCGGATGGAGACCGGTTTCCTGCCAGGCATGGAGACCGTGCTGGCTCCCACTTCAAGCCAGACCCAGGATGGATGGTGAAGGAGCACGGCATATAAGGCTCCAGCCTTGGAAATCAACCTTATAACAACGCCGACACAGTGGGGTGAGAAGGGACATGCCGGGGGTCCAGACGTTGACCCGCACTTCTTCAATCTCATTCCAAAAAGGAAAAAATCATATGAGAATGCATGTGTGGATGTATGCCTCCTGAACACAAAGCGATAAACTGGCTGGGTCTGCTCACCAGGGGGTGTATAAGCTCAGAGGGAGGAGCTACACTTTTAAGTGTAGTACTTTGTGTGTCCTCCGGAGGCAGAAGCTAAACACCCAAGGTCTGGGTCTCCCAAAGGAACGATAAAGAAAATGATACTGTTAAAAACGTCAGCTCGAGATACTAAAAACAGCCATCACTGAGCCATAGATTTAAAAAAATGAGAACGCTATGGGTCTCAGAAAATGGCGCAAAACATCCGTCACTTTTTTCGGACAAACTTCTGATTATTTTTTTAACCCCTTAGATTAAAGTAAACCTATTCATGTTTGGTGTCTACAAACTTGCAGTAACCTCAGGCATCTCAACAGCACATCACGTTTACCATATAGTGAACACAGTGAATAAAATGTCTCAAAAACAATAGAGCAATCACACTTTTTTTTGCAATTTCTCCACATTTGGAACTTTTTTGCCATTTTACAGTACACTGCATGGTAAAACTCACGGTTTCATTTAAAATTACAGCTCATTCTGCAAAAAATGAGCCCTCACATGACCATATTGACTGAAAAATAAAAAAGTTACGTCTGTCAGAAGAATGGCAAACCCCCCACAAATACCGGAAAGTGTAAAGTCGGCCGGTCGTGAAGGGGTTAACCTTTCCTCGCGCCTGCACATTACAGTACTTTGATCAGCAGGGCAGATGAATGCGCCTGCGCAGGACCGCAATGTCGGCTTGTGTGGATGACGTAGACACATCATCCACACCGGACTGGGAAGAAGGAGGCCGAAGATCGCAGCAGAGAGGATGCGTCAGACCTGAAAGAGGAGGCACCGCACTGGAGAGCTGCGATACCCATTGGACTGGACCCACCCTAGGTGAGTATTATAAAAGTACTTTTTCCGTTTTACAGAGCGGCCTAGGCTCTTATATACAGTATTTTGGAATGCTGTATATAAGAACTCAGTGGTATTGGACACAGCTTGTAGTCCCCAAATCTGGTGACAGATTCCCATTAAAAAATCGGAAGGAACACAAACTTACACAATAAATCACCAACATATTTGTGCTTCTAAGGGCGTGATTTATTACGCCCAGTATCCATGCCAGAAAATCTACATAGGAATGACCACAAGGGACTTAACCTCTTACAGACATTGGACGTACTGGGTACATCGTAGATAATGGCGGTGTAATCATCGTCGGCTGCTGCAGTAAACCGGCACCGATTTCCGCACATATATGCTGATCTGAACAGCAGACATGTGTAGCTTACAAGAAAGGGTGGATCCACGATTCACCCATGCCTTTTAATGCCTTAGACCGCACTGTCAATTACTGACAGCGCAATGTAAATGGCCATGGCAGGGAAATTTCCTTTCCTCGACGCTATCGGAGTCCCCGTGACGCGATCACGGGAAGCCGATGGTTGCCATGGTAGCACAGGGTTATGTCATGACTCATGTCGCTATCATGACTCACATCCTGTTACAGCCGGCTGGTTGTAACAGGACAGCAGCATTTCAGCTGATCAGAGCTCTGCCGCTCTGATCAGCAGAAATGAACAAGCGATCAGACAGCTAATCCTTACCCCTAGGGGGACTATTAAAATAAAAAAAGTTTAAAAAAAGTTTTAAAGAATTAAAAAAACCAACTAAAAATTTAAATCACTCCCCATTCGCCCCACTAAAAATAAGAGGGTTAAAAAAATAATAAAAATACACTCATTTGGTATCACAGAGTTCAGAAATGCCCAGTCTATCAAAATCTAAAATGAAGTAATATGATCGGTAGACGGCGTAGCCGTAAAAACAAAATTCCAACCGGCAAAGTTAAGTTTTTTGGTCTTCGCAAATTTTGAGCAAGATGCAATACCAGGGAGTCAAAACGTAGCATCTGCGCAAAAATGGTTCAGCTAAAAATGCAAACAAATAAGCCATCAGTGAGCCCCATATCCTGAAAAATGAGAACACTACAAGTTGCAGAAAATGGCGCTGAAAGTGCTCCAATTTTTTGGACAAACCTTTTTTTAACCCCTTAGATAAAAGTAAACCTAAACATGTTTAGTATCAACGAACTCATACCAACCTGAAGTATCACACCCACCCATCAGTTTTACCATAAAGTGAACATGGTGAATAAAGTACCCCATAAACCATTGTCCAATCACACTTTTTTGTAATTTTTCCGCACGTGGAAATTTTTTGCTGTTTTCCAGTACCATATATGTTAAAACTCATGGTTTCACTTAAAAGACCAATACGTCCCGCAAAAAACAAGCCCTCTTATGGCAAGATTGACGGGAAAAATAAAAAAGTTACGACTCTCGGAAAAAGGGGAGCAAAAAACAAAAACGGAAAAATCGTCCAGGGGTTAGGGGGTTAAAGGTGTGAGTCCGTGAGCACATCAGGGACATTGAGAAGAAGGGAATTTTGTTTACTTACCGTAAATTCCTTTTCTTCTAGCTCCTATTGGGAGACCCAGACAATTGACAATTGGGTGTATAGCTTCTGCCTCCGGAGGCCACACAAAGTATTACACTTTAAAAAGTGTAACCCCTCCCCTCTGCCTATACACCCTCCCGTGGATCACGGGCTCCTCAGTTTTGGTGCAAAAGCAGGAAGGAGAAAACTTATAAATTGGTCTAGGGTAAATGCAATCCGAAGGATGTTCGGAGAACTGCAAACCATGAACCAAAAGAACAATTCAACATGAACAACATGTGTACACAAAAAAACAACCAGCCCGAAGGGTACAGGGGCGGGTGCTGGGTCTCTCAATAGGAGCTAGAAGAAAAGGAATTTACGGTAAGTAAACAAAATTCCCTTCTTCTTTGTCGCTCCATTGGGATACCCAGACAATTGGGACGTCCAAGAGCAGTCCCTGGGTGGGTAAAAGAATACCTCAATAAAAAGAGCCGAAAAACGGCCCCCTCTTACAGGTGGGCAACCGCCGCCTGAAGGACTCGCCTACCTAGACTGGCGTCTGCCGAAGCATAGGTATGCACTTGATAGTGTTTCGTGAAAGTGTGCAGACTAGACCACGTAGCTGCCTGACACACCTGCTGAGCCGTAGCCCGGTGCCGCAATGCCCAGGACGCACCCACGGCTCTGGTAGAATGGGCTTTCAGCCCTGAAGGAAGCGGAAGCCCAGAAGAACGGTAGGCTTCGAGAATCGGTTCCTTGATCCACCGAGCCAAGGTTGACTTGGAAGCCTGCGAGCCCTTACGCTGGCCAGCGACAAGGACAAAGAGCGCATCTGAACGACGCAGGGGCGCCGTGCGAGACACGTAGAGCCGGAGTGCTCTCACAAGATCCAAAGAGTGCAAATCCCTTTCACACTGGTGAATTGGATTAAGACAAAATGAAGGCAAGGAGATATCCTGATTGAGATGAAAAGGGGATACCACCTTAAGCTGGTGTCACACATAACGACGACGACAACGACGTCGCTGCTACGTCACCATTTTCTGTGACGTTGCAGCGACGTCCCGTCGCTGTCGCTGTGTGTGACATCCAGCAACGACCTGGCCCCTGCTGTGAGGTCGCCGGTCGTTGCTGAATGTCCAGCTTCATTTTTTGGTCGTCACTCTCCCGCTGTGACACACACATCGCTGTGTGTGACAGCGAGAGAGCGACGAAATGAAGCGATCAGGAGCCGGCACTGGCAGCTGCGGTAAGCTGTAACCAGCGTAAACATCGGGTAACCAAGGGAAGACCTTTCCCTAGTTACCCGATGTTTACGCTGGTTACCGGCCTCCGCTCTTGCTGCCAGTGCCGGCTCCTGCATTGTGACATGTGGCTGCAGTACGCATCGGGTAATTAACCCAATGTGTGCTGCAGGAGAGCAAGGAGCCAGCGCTAAGCGCGGCTCCCTGCTCTCTGAACTGTGACATGTAGCTGCAGCACACATCGGGTTAATTAACCCGATGTGTGCTGCAGGAGAGCAAGGAGCCAGCGCTAAGCGCGGCTCCCTGCTCTCTGCACATGTAGCACAGCGACGTTATGATCGCTGCTTCTGCTGTGTTTGACAGCTAAGCAGCGATCATAACAGCGACTTACAAGGTCGCTGTTACGTCACCGAAAATGGTGACGTAACAGCGACGTCGTTGTCGCTGTCGTTTAGTGTGACACCAGCTTTAGGGAGAAATTCCGGGACCGGACGCAGAACCACCTTATCCTGGTGAAACACCAGGAAGGGGGCTTTGCATGACAGCGCTGCTAGCTCAGACACTCTCCGAAGTGATGTGACTGCCACTAGGAAGGCCACCTTCTGCGAAAGACGTGATAAAGAGACATCCCGCAGCGGCTCGAAAGGTGGTTTCTGAAGAGCCGTTAGCACCCTGTTAAGATCCCAGGGTTCCAGCGGACGCTTGTAAGGTGGGACTATGTGGCAAACTCCCTGCAGGAACGTGCGGACCTGCGGAAGCCTGGCTAGACGCTTTTGAAAAAACACGGAGAGCGCCGATACTTGGCCCTTGAGAGAGCCCAGTGACAAACCCTTGTCCATTCCGGATTGAAGGAATGAAAGAAAAGTGGGTAAGGCAAGCGGCCATGGAGTAAAACCGTTATTAGCGCACCAAGATAGGAAGATTTGCCAAGACCTATAATAGATCTTGGCGGACGTAGGCTTCCAGGCCTGTCTCATGGTGGCAATGACATCCTGAGATAACCCGGAAGACGCTAGGAGCCAGGACTCAATGGCCACACAGTCAGGTTGAGGGCCACAGAATTCAGATGGAAAAACGGCCCTTGTGACAGCAAGTCTGGACGGTCTGGAAGCGCCCACGGTTGACCCACCGTGAGATGCCACAGATCCGGATACCACGACCGCCTCGGCCAGTCTGGAGCGACGAGAATGGCGCGACGGCAGTCGGACCGGATCTTGCGTAGTACTCTGGGCAGCATTGCCAGAGGGGGAAACACATAAGGCAGTCGAAACTGCGACCAATCCTGAACTAACGCGTCCGCCGCCAGAGCTCTGTGATCCTGAGACCGTGCCATGAATGCCGGGACTTTGTTGTTGTGCCGTGACGCCATGAGATCGACGTCCGGAGTTCCCCAGCGGCGACAGATCTCTCGAAACACGTCTGGGTGCAGAGACCATTCCCCCGCGTCCATGCCCTGACGACTGAGAAAATCTGCTTCCCAGTTTTCTACGCCCGGGATGTGAACTGCGGAGATGGTGGAGGCTGTGGCTTCCACCCACTGCAGAATCCGTCGGACTTCCTGGAAGGCTTGACGACTGCGAGTGCCGCCTTGGTGGTTGATGTATGCGACGGCAGTGGCGTTGTCCGACTGAATACGGATCTGCCTGCCCTCCAACCACCGATGAAAAGCCAATAGGGCTAGATACACTTCAGATGGGAAGGGGTAACGTGTGTCAGTGAGGCGCTTAGTAAAGCGCTTGTCCGGGGCCGCTCTGGGCTTCTGGACAGCGTCCCTGAAGTTAGAGTGATCAAAAAACGTATTGCGTGTACGTTTGGGGAACCGAAACTGGTGTTTCTCCTGCTGAGACGCCGACTCCTCTACAGGAGGAGGCGGGGGAGAGAGATCTAACACCTGGTTGATGGACGAGATAAGATCATTTACTAAGGTGTCCCCCTCAGGTGTATCAAGGTTAAGGGCGACGTCAGGGTCAGAGCCCTGAGCTGCGACGTCCGCCTCGTCCTCCAGAGAGTCCTCAAGCTGGGATCCCGAGCAGCGAGAGGAAGTCGGGGAAGAGTCCCAGCGAGCCCGCTTAGCCGGTCTAGGACTACGGTCCGGGCAGGAGTCCTCCGCCTGAGACCGAGGGGCCAACCTGGGAGCACGCTGCGGCGCGAACCGAGAGGGGCCTGGAGGCGACGAGCCAACAGGGGCCGGGGCCTGTGAAAGGTCCGGTCTGGACTGCAAAGCCTCTAGCAGCTTAGAAGACCATTTGTCCATAGACTGTGCAATAGATTGAGAAAGTGACTCAGAGAGTTTCTCAGCAAAAGAGGCGAACTCTGTCCCTGCAGCCTGGTCAGGGGGAGCAGGGGGGTCTACATGAGCCGAGGGGCCCACCAGTGTCCGAGGCTCCGGCTGAGCAAGCGAAACAGGGGTCGAGCATTGCTCACAGTGAGGGTAGGTGGAACCCGCAGGTAACATAGCCCCACAAGAGGTACAGGCCGCAAAAAAACCCTGTGCCTTAGCAGCTTTGCTCCTTGTGGACGACATGCTGTTGTCTCCTAGGAGAGTGATCACTGAGGGTATATGGGAAGGGGGTATACAGCCCGACCGAACAGATAGATATAGATATATACGTATCTAATCCGGCACCCTAGGGGGACCAGCACCGGGTGACCGGTGTGGCTTACCGACCGCTAACGAGCGGTGTGTGTCCTCCAGATTCCCTGCCTTGGATCTCCCGGAGCTGCAGAGCTGTTCACTGAGAATCCTCCACCGGCAGAATGCCAAAAAATGGCTGCCGGAGCTCTCAGGGGAGGAGTGGAGCCGTGGGCGGCGCCAGAAAAGTGCGGGAATCTGGGGTCCCCACAGTGATCAGTGAGGGGGGAGGAAACATGCAGGATGCTCCAGCCCTCATATCCGACGTCAGGTCGGTAATCCCGATTTTTGAGACTAGGCCGCGATGAAGCCGGGGACTAAATTTTAAACCGCGCACGACAAGCAGGCACGGTCGGCGCGGAAGTCCACCGGCCTCCTGAATTCAGCAGCCGCCGCGGCTTCCGGGAAGAAGGTGCGCTCCCTGCACAGTCCCCTATGGGGACACAGAGTACCTTAGAGTTGCAGGGCCCGGTCCCTGAGGTTGAAGAGGCTCCGGTCCGGCAGGGTCCCACAGGGGCTGCGGATGGAGCACGGTCCCAGTAAATGGATGACCGCTTAGGATCCCACTTCTCCCAGAGCCGCATAAGGGATGGTGAAGGAGACGGCATGTGGCTCCAGCCTCTGTACCCGCAATGGGTACTTCAACCTTAACAACACCGCCGACGTAGTGGGGTGAGAAGGGAACATGCCGGGGGCCCCGTGGGGGCCCTCTTTTCTTCCAACCGACATAACTAAAATGAGAATGCATGAGTGGATGTGTGCCTCCTTCCACACAAAGCATAAAACTGAGGAGCCCGTGATCCATGGGAGGGTGTATAGGCAAAGGGGAGGGGTTACACTTTTTAAAGTGAAATACTTTGTGTGGCCTCCGGAGGCAGAAGCTATACACCCAATTGTCAATTGTCTGGGTCTCCCAATGGAGCGACAAAAAAAACAAAGACTCTACATGAGATGGAACACCTAAAAACCCTACCAAAACATTTCCAATTGTACCATAAATCTGACTCAAGCAAATTAATTATAAAGGCCATAGATCAGAGGTTAGAGGTGGTAACCTATTTAAGGTCCTTGCGCAACTTGAGTCACTTTATTTATAGATTGGACACAAGGACTCCTATTGGGCTCAATGAGAGCTTTGGCTGCTTTCTTTAATTGGGTATTTTTATGTGGTGTGAGAATGGGACTGTTTGTGTTAAAATTATTTTTAATAGTTTTTTTAGCCATAATTTAGAGGTCTGTATATGCTAAAACCATACCTGTGGTGGTCTGCAAATTTTGAGGTACTTCACTCGACCCGCTCAGTGACTTAGATGTTGACTTTGATTGGGTCTTTTCCCTGAATGAAGTGCCTATGAGAAAATAAGAAAAAAGATTATTACCTAAGAAAAGTGGAGAACAACATTGTACAACAATTTAATTATAGTTTGGATACAACTAATATTTAATACATTTACTCAATAATTTAGTTTTTTGCATTTCTTGATTTTGCTTGCCTTATGGCATGTCATTTTTAATTTTGAATATCATATTTCTGTTTACACAACTACATAAACACCATGCACTTTTTTGTTTGTCTATTGATTAGTGATGGACAGACCCGGACTGTAAAATTTAGGATCCGAGCGATTTTAAAAATACCCGAGTACCGGACCCGGGCCTGGAGTTCTCAGGGAACTCCGGATAAAGATCCGGAACCTTTGGAAATAAAAAATAAATAAAGGAAAATTAAATAAAATAAGATTAAAGCAGGCGCGTTATAACAATAGCAGCCCACAGCCACCCAGGATTGTCACATCCATTATATGTGACAATCCTGGCACTTTACCCGACTCTTCCCGATTGCACTGGTGCGGTGGCAATCAGGCTAATAAGGGGTTAATAACAGCTCACAGCTGCCACTAAGCTCTAGATTAGTAATAGCAGGGTCTATGAAAACCCTACCCCCATTACTAATCTGGAAGTGAAAATAAATAAACACAAACACAAAATAAGATAAAAACAATACCCTATTTCACTCCTTTATTAACCCCAAAAACACGCAGGTCTGTGGTAATCCACACGAGGGCCCATGACTATTCCAATTGCCTTTCTACACCGCCATCGGAGGCCCCGTAACGCGATCATGGGAAGCCGATGGTTGCCATGGTAGCACAGGGTTATGTGATGACTCCTGTCGCTATCATGACTCACATCCTGTTTTAGCCGGCTGGCTTTAACAGGACAGCAGCATTTCAGCTGAACAGAGCTCTGCCGCTCTGATCAGCAGAAATGAACAAGCGATCAGACGGCTAATCCTTACCCCTAGAGAGACTATTAAAATAAAAAAAAGTAAAAAAAAAGTTTTATACAATTAAAAAAACAACTAAAAGTTTAAATCATTCTCCATTCGCCCCACTAAAAATCAAAGGGTTAAAAAAATAAAAAATATACACTCATTTGGTATCGCAAAGTTCAGAAATGCCCAGTCTATCAAAATCTAAAATGAATCAATTAGATCGGTAGATGGCGTAGCCGTAAAAAAAATCCAACTGGCAAAGTTACGTTTTTTGGTCTTCGCAAATTTTCAGCAAAATGCAATACCAGGGAGTCAAAACGTAGCATCTGCGCAAAAATGGTACAGCTAAAAATGCAAACAAATAAGCCATCAGTGAGCCCCATATCCCGAAAAATGAGAACACTACAAGTTGCAGAAAATGGAATGCAGAAAAACATGCAGAAAAACATGTTTGGTATCAACGAACGCATACCAACCTGAAGTATCACACCCACCCATCAGTTTTACCATACAGTGAACACGGTGAATAAAGTACCCCATAAACCATTGTCCAATCACACTTTTTTGTAATTTTTCCGCACGTGGAAATTTTGTGCTGTTTTCCAGTACCATATATGGTAAAACTCATGGTTTCACTTAAAAGACCAATACGTCCTGCAAAAAACAAGCCCTCTTATGGCAAGATTGACGGGAAAAATAAAAAAGTTACGACTCTCGGAAAAAGGGGAGCAAAAAACAAAAACGGAAAAATCGTCCAGTGGTTAGGGGGTTAAAGGTGGGAGTCCGTGAGCACATCAGGGACATTGAGAAAACAAAGACTCTGCATGAGACGGAACACCTAAAAACCCTACCAAAACATTTCCAATTGTACCATAAATCTGACTCAAGCAAATTAAAGAAGTTGTCCGACATTAGCTTACCAAAAAATTTTGAGTTTATCTGTGCTGTATTGTCATATAAAACACCCCTATATTGTTATTTTTTATTTTCTAACTTTTGTTCCAGTTGAATTATCCCTTTATTCTCTGCAGTTCTGCAAAACCTCAGTTAGAGCTGGCACTGCCCGGCCTCAGTGTCCAGCCCCGTCCAATGCCCGCCCCCTGCACACACATTCCCTGTCAGTATTCTACCCCAGCACCTGATCTGTTATCACTCTAGCAATGAAAATAACAGCCCCACATCAGGCTCTGTGCCACACACACACACACACACACACACACACACACACACACACACATCGGGCTCTGCGCCACACATATCAGGCTCTGCAACCCTCCCGGACACACACACACACACGGCGCTCTGTACCGACCTCCCCCTCACCATCGTTCTGTACCAACCCCTACCCCCATAGGGAAAACATGTAGGCTACATTCACATGACCGTTCCGTTTTTGCGGTACGCAAAAAATTGCCAATTTTTTCACGGATACATCCGTGTGTCATCCGTGTGCCTTCCGGACCGCAAAAAACGGAAGCAGCAAGAAAGATAAATAGATGAGTAGATATAGAGATGAATAGATAGATATAGAGACAGAGAGATAGAGGGATGAATGAATGAACAGAGGGTTAGATAGATAGATAGATAGATAGATAGATAGATAGATAGATAGATAGATAGATAGATAGAAGACATATAATGTCCTACCCCCCTGCATATTCTAAGCTGGCACCCTTTAGTGACTTTCATGTGGCACTAAAGTGTGCTTAGCCTTGTATTTATCCAAAAAATAAATAAAAAATAATTAAAAAAAAACAAACGACAATGGGTCCCCCATACTTTTGTAGCCAGCTAGGGTAAAGCAGATGGCTGCAGCCTGCAAACCACAGCTGGCAGCTTCAGCTTGGCTGGTAATAAAAAACAGAGGGCACCCCACGCTGTTATTTTAAATTAAATAAATAATTTAAAACAAAAAACATGGGGTCCCCCCAAATTGGATCACCAGCCAAGGTAAAGCAGACAGCTGTGGTCTGGTATTCTCAGACTAGGGAGGCCCACTGTTATTGGACACTCCCCAGCCTAAAAATAGCAGGCCACAGCCGCCCCAGAAGTGGCACATCCATTAGATGTGCCAATCCTGGTGCTTCGCCCCAACTCATCCCGTGCCCTGGTGCGGTGGCAAACGGGGTAATATATGGGGTTGATGCCAAATGTGTAATGTCACCTGGCATCAAGCCCTGGGATTAGTGATGTCACGCGTCAATCAGATATCCGACATCACAAACCCAGTCAGTAATAAAAAAATAGACAACAAAAAAAAAGTTTTATTTGAAAAAACACTCCTCAAAACATTCCCTCATTCACCAATTTATTCAAAAGAAAAACAAATCCAGGTCCAGCATAATCCAATAAGGGGGTCCCATGACAATCCATACCATAGTCAATGTCCCAGTCAATGAAGAACAGAATGTTCCTCATTGGCTGGGAGAGTAATGCAGTGACCTGAGCTAACATCAATAGCCCAGGTCACTGCAGGGGATGCCGAGCGCTGCTGTCAGGAGGTTAAATTAAATCATTACCTGCAGTGACGATCTTCGCTTCACTCCTGTCAGCGCTGTCCCTGACTTCTATGCCCGCCGCGTTCTCAGCAGTATCGCCCGAGACGTCACCGCTAGTGACGTGAGAACGCAGCGGCATAGAAGGCAGTGACAGCGCTGACAGGAGTGAAGCGAAGATTGTCACAGCAGGCAATGATGTCATCTAACATCCTGATGGCAGCGCTCGTTATTCCCGCGGCTGCCTGCGCTGCAATGTGAGAGGCTGCTGAGCCTGCAATGAAGGCAGCCGCGGGGCTGGAGCGGGACACAGACTGCACGGGCACTCCTGCTATCCTGAACAGGGGGCCTGGTGCTGGCGTTGACACCGTGGGCGGGGAGAGTACGGGGTGCGGAGGAATGTGTGGGAGGGTGCAGGGAAGAGGTGCGGGGACCCCACGCACTGTACTCGCCCAGCAGGGCGGCAACATGCTGTTCTAGATTTGCATGTCAACATGGTCCTGCCCATGTTGACATGAAATGACCGGAAGCAGCAAAATTGCAGCAAGAGCGATCACATGACCGCACTGAGCCGGGAAAAAAAGGCTGACAGCAGGGCAGGTAAGTGATCACTAGCTACTTACCTGCCCCAATGTAGCCCAATAGGGTAATAATGAAGAAAAGTCAAAATAAGCCGGATAACCCCTTTAATTATAAAGGCCATAGATCAGAGGTTAGAGGTGGTAATCTATTTAAGGCCCTTGCGCAACTTGAGTTATTGGATTTATAGATTGGACACAAGGACTACTATTGGGCTCAATGAGAGCTTTGACTGCTTTCTTTAATTGGGTATTTTTATGTGGTGAGAGAATGGGACTGTTTGTGTTAAATTATTTTTTAATTGTTTCTTTTTCTTTTTATCCATAATATAGAGATCTGTATATGCTAAAACCATACCTGAGGTGGTCTGCAAATTTTGAGGGACTTCACGCGACCCGCTCAGTGACTTAGATGTTGACTTTGATTGGGTCTTTTCCCTGAATGAAGTGCCTATGAGAAGAAGGGAATTTTGTTACTTACCGTAAATTCCTTTTCTTCTAGCTCCAATTGGGAGACCCAGACGATTGGGTGTATAGCTACTGCCTCCGGAGGCCACACAAAGTATTACACTAAAAAGTGTAAGGCCCCTCCCCTTCTGCATATACACCCCCCGTGGGATCACGGGCTCTCAGTTTTAGTGCAAAAGCAAGAAGGAGGAAAGCCAATAACTGGTTAAACAAATTCAATCCGAAGGAACATCGGAGAACTGAAACCATTCAACATGAACAACATGTGTACCCGAAAAACCAAAAAATCCCGAAGGAAAAAGGGCGGGTGCTGGGTCTCCCAATTGGAGCTAGAAGAAAAGGAATTTACGGTAAGTAACAAAATTCCCTTCTTCTTCGGCGCTCCATTGGGAGACCCAGACGATTGGGACGTCCAAAAGCAGTCCCTGGGTGGGTAAATTAATACCTCAAGTTAGGGCCGTAAAACAGCCCTTCCCTACATGGAGGCAACCGCCGCCTGCAGGACTCTTCTACCTAGGCTGGCATCCGCCTAAGCGTAGGCATGCACCTGATAATGCTTGGTGAAAGTGTGCAGACTCGACCAGGTAGCTGCTTGGCACACCTGCTGAGCCTTAGCCTGGTGCCGTAATGCCCAGGACGCACTCACGGCTCTGGTAGAATGGGCCTTCAGCCCTGATGGAACCGGAAGCCCAGCAGAACGGTAGGCTTCAAGGATTGGTTCCTTGATCCATCGAGCCAGGGTGGATTTGGAAGCCTGCGACCCTTTGCGCTGACCAGCGACAAGTACAAAGAGTGCATCCGAGCGGCGCAGGGGCGCCGTGCGGGAAATGTAGATTCTGAGCGCTCTCATCAGAACCAACAAATGCAAATCCAATTCATATCGCTGAACTGGATGAGGACAAAAGGAAGGTAAGGAGATATCCTGATTGAGATGAAAGGGGGATACCACCTTAGGGAGAAACCCCGGAATCAGGCGCAGCACTACCTTGTCTTGGTGAAACACCAGGAAGGGAGCTTTGGATGACCGCGCTGCTAGCCCGGACACTCTCTGAAGAGACGTGACCGCTACCAAAAAGGCCACTTTCTGTGAAAGTCGAGAAAGTGAAACATCCCTCAGAGGCTCAAAGGGTGGCTCCTGGAGAGCAATTAGTACCCTGTTCAGATCCCATGGGTCTAACGGCCTCTTGTACGGAGGGACAATGTGACAAACCCCCTGCAGGAACGTGCGTACCTAAGGAAGTCGTACTATGCGCTTCTGAAAGAATACAGACAGCGCTGGGACTCGTCCGTTAAGGGAGCCGAGCGACATACCTTTTCCCAAACCAGATTGCAGGAAGGAAGGAAAAGTAGGCAATGCAAATGTCCAGGGAGACACTCCCTGAGCAGAGCACTAAGATAAGAATATCTTCCACGTCTTGTGGTAGATCTTGGCAGACGTCGGCTTCCTAGCCCGTCTCATGGTGGCAATGACGTCTTGAGATAATCCTGAAGACGCTAGGATCCAGGACTCAATGGCCACACAGTCAGGTTCAGGGCCGTAGAATTCAGATGGAAAAAACGGCCCTTGGGACAGTAAGTCTGGCCGGTCTGGTAGTGCCCACGGTTGGCCAACCGTGAGATGCCACAGATGCGGTTACCACGACCTCCTCGGCCAGTCTGGGGCGCGAGGATGACGCGGCGGCAATCGGAGCTGATCTTGCGTAGCCCTCTGGGCAACAGTGCCAGAGGGGGAAACACATAGGGTAGCTGGAACTGCGACCAATCCTGAACTAAGGCGCCTGCCGCCAGAGCTCTTTGATCGTGAGACCGCGCCATGAAAATCGGGCCCTTGTTGTTGTGCCGAGACGCCATTAGGTCGACGTCCGGCCTCCCCCAGCGGCTACAGATTTCTTGAAACCCGTCCGGGTGCCGAGACCATTCCCCTGCGTCCATGCCCTGGCGACTGAGGAAGTCTGCTTCCCAGTTTTCTACGCCCGGGATGTGAACTGCGGATATGGTGTATGCTCTGTCTTCCACCCTCATCAGAATCCGCCGGACTTCCTGGGAAGCTTGTCGGCTGCGTGTTCCGCCTTGGTGGTTGATGTATGCCACCGCTGTGAAGTTGTCCGACTGAATTCGGATCTGTTTGCCTTCCAGCCTCTGCTGGAAGGCCAGAACATTGATCTGAAGGGTGGACTCCTCTGAAGAGAGTCCTTGCCCGTCTGAGAAAGGGGTACGTTCCTGTCTAAGGACGTCGATTTCCCATCCCATTGGCGAAGAATGTCCTATAGAAGTGGACGCAGATGAAACTGCGCGAAAGGGACTGCCTCTGCATGAGGCGCCTTAAGGGGTGTGACTGGCCTTGAAGGAGAGACTGCACCCCCGTCTGTAGTGAACGCTGTATGTCCAGCGGGAGCTGCACTATCGCTGAGAGAGTGTGAAGCTCCATGCCAAGATATGTCAGCGATTGGGTCGGTGTCAGATTTAACTTTGAAAGGTTTATGATCCACCCGAAACTGGAGAGTCTCCAGCGCCACGTTCAGGCTGTGTTGGCATGCCTCTTGAGAGGGTGCCTTGACAAGTAGATCGTCCAAGTAAGGGATCACAGAGTGACCCTGAGAGTGCAGGACTGCTACCACTGCTGCCATGACCTTGGTGAAAACCCGTGGGGCTGTCGCCAGACCTAAGGGCAGGTCTACGAACTGAAGATGCTCGTCTTCTATAACGAATCGCAGCAAACGCTGGTGCTCTGGAGCAATCGGCACGTGGAGATAAGCATCCTGATGTCTCTTGATGCTAGGAAATCTCCTTGAGACCTTGAGGCAATGACGGAGCGGAGGGATTCCATCCGGAACCGCCTGGTTTACACTGCTCTTTTGAGCAGTTTTAGGTCTAGAACGGAACGGAAGAGCCGTCCTTTTTTGGCACCACAACCAGATTGGAGTAAAAACCGTATCTTGTTCCTGAGGAGGAACAGGGATTACCACTCCTTCTGCCTGCAGAAGAGCATCGGCTCGGTCGGGAGGTGAGGAATTTCTGAAGATCTAGCCGGAGGACGAGAAAAGACCTCTATCCTGTACACGTGAGACAAAATGTCTCTCACCCACCGGTCTTTGACCTGTGGCAGCTAAATGTCGCCAAAGCGGGAGAGTCTGCCACCGACCGCGGATGCGGAGAGAGAGGGCTGAACGTCATGAGGAAACCGCCTTGGTAGCGGTTCCTCCGGCTGCCTTCCTTGGGCGTGATTGAGCCCGCCAGGAATCTGCGCCTCTCTGAGCCTTTTGAGTCCTTTTGGACGAGGACAATTGGGACCTGCCCGAGCCTGGGAAGGACCGAAAACTGTTGGGTGTTGTTTGATCTGGGCTGGTGTAAGGAAGAGTCCTTACCCTTGGACTGTTTAATGATATCATCCAATCGCTCACCAAACAGTCTGCCACCAGATAATGGCAAACTGGTTAAGCACTTTTTTGGAAGCAGAATCTGCATTCCTTTCCTCAACCACAAGGCTCTGCGTAAAACCACGGAGTTGGCGGACGCCACTGACGTACGGCTTGTAGTGCAGGACAGCATTAATAGCGGAAGTCGCAATGCAGACATTGCGAGGTTAAGGACGCCATCTGCGGCACAGATGTACATGTGACAGTGTCCACGTGCGCAAGACCAGCTGAAATAGCTTGGAATGCCCATACGGCTGCGAATGCCGGAGCAACCGACACGCCGATAGCTTCATAGACAGAATTCAACCAGAGGACCATCTGTCTGTCAATGGCATCTTTAAGTGAAGTCCCATCTTCCACTGCAACTATGGATCTAGCCGCAAGCCTGGAGATTGGGGAATCCACCTTTGGACACTGGGTCCAGCGCTTGACCACGTCAGGGGGAAAAAGGATAACGTGTATCCTTAATACGATTGGAGAACGCTTATCTGGATAAGTGTGGTGTTTCCGGATCGCTTCTCTGAAGTCAGAGTGGCCAGAAAAGTACTCAATATACGCTTGAGATACTGAAAAGGGATTTCTCCTGCTGTGAAGCTGACTCCTCCACCGGAGGAGCTGAGGGAGAAATAGCCAACATTCCATTGATGGATGCTAGAAGATCCTTCACTATGGCGTCACCATCCGGTGTATCCGGATTGAGAGCGGTCTCAGGATCAGAGTCCTGATCAGCTACGTCGGCCTCATCATACAGAGAGTCCTGCTGGGACCCTAACCAGTGATGAAGCCGAGTGCCGCTCCCAGCGAGCTCGCTTAGGCTGTCTGGGACTGTCGTCCGTGTCAGAGCCTGCGCCCTGGGATGCATGGGACCCCCCCGGAGCACTGATTTGTTCCAAATGAGGGTGGCCAGGGAGCATTGTATCAACATTGCCCATGGTCCGTCTGGACTGCAAAGTCTCTAAGATGTTAGTCACAGTCATAGACAATCTATCAGCCGAAACTGCAACTCCGTCCCTGTCCCTGGACAGGGTTCACCGGTGGTTCCTTTGGCCACCTCTAGCAGAGACCCCGGCTGACCAAGTGATACAGGGGAGCATTGCACACAATGGGGACAGTGGAACCTGCCGTGTGGAACAGTATCACGTGCAGTACAAGCAGCATAGAAAGCCTGTGCCTTGGCACCCTTGCTTTTTTGCTGCTGATGTCTAGCCATCTAGAAGTATATAGCCAAGAATAGCGACCGTACAGTGCAATGTATAGCATACAAGCAGAAAGTACAAATGAACACTTCAGCACATGCAGTACAAGCAGCATAGAAAACCTGTGCCTTAGCACCCTTGCTTTTTTGCTGCTGTTGTCTAGCCATCTAGGAGTATATAGCCAAGAATAGCGACCGTACAGTGCAGTGTATATCATACCAGCATGAAGTACAAATGAACACTTCAGCACATGCAATACAAGCAGCCTAGAAAGCCTGTGCCCTAGCACCCTTGCTTTTTGCTGCTGTAGTCTAGCCATCTAGGCATAAAGTACAAATGTACAAATGACATTAGTGGGGTCAGCACTTCAGGTGCCGCTTACCGCCCGCACAAAAGCGGGAATGTGGTTGCCCGAATCCTGTGACTGGTTGCCCAGAGCTTGTCTCCCTTCTCCAGCCCAGACTGAGTGCAGGAATGGCTGCCGGCGTCCTGTGAAGAGGGGCGGGCCGTGGACGTGCCCCAGACAAGAGCGGGAAACTGGCGTCCCACTGTGTCCAGTGAAGGGGGCTGGAGAATGCAAAGCAGACTCCAGCTCTCGGCGCTGACTTTCTGTACAGCGTCCCGCCCCTCTCCTGACTGGCAGGGCTGGGGGCGGGAACAAAGCGAAAACTAGGCCGCAAAGCCGGGGACTCGAGTATAAGCGCGGCCGTCCTATGTGCACGGCCAGCGCGGAAGTCCCCGGCGCACCACAAGTCCCAGCCGCGCCACAGTGTAAAACACCCCGCAGCGGCCGGCGCGGCAGTTTCTAATACATAAATTCACTCAGCTAAGCTGCAGTGAATAATAGCACAAGCGCTCCGCGCTGTTGTCCCCGGCGCACTAGCACTCCCAGCAATGCTGGCGTGTGTGTGCGCGATGTGTACGAGGACACAGAGTACCTTAATGTAGCAGGGCCCTGTCCCTGACGATATCCAGCTCCATATCCAGCAGGTTCTCCGGGTCTGTGGATGGAGCCCGGTCTCAGTGCCTGGAGACCGGTAAGATCCCACTTCACCAGAGCCCCGAGGGGGGATGGGGAAGGAAAGCAGCATGTGGGCTCCAGCCTCCGTACCCGCAGTGGGTACCTCAACCTTAACAAACACCGCCGACAAAAGTGGGGTGAGAAGGGAGCATGCTGGGGGCCCCATATGGGCCCACTTTTCTTCCAACCGACATAGTCAGCAGCTGCTGCTGACTAAAAACAGTGGAGCTATGCGTGGATGTCTGACCTCCTTCGCACAAAGCATGAAAACTGGGAGCTCGTGATCCCACGGGGGGTGTATATGCAGAAGGGGAGGGGCCTTACACTTTTTAGTGTAATACTTTGTGTGGCCTCCGGAGGCAGTAGCTATACACCCAATCGTCTGGGTCTCCCAATGGAGCGCCGAAGAAAATAAGAAAAACGATTATTATCTAAGAAAAGTGGAGAAAAACATTGTACAACAATTTAATTATAGTTAGGATACAACTAATATTTAATACATTTACTCAATAATTTAGTTTTTTGCATTTCTTGATTTTGTTTGCCTTATGGCATGTCATTTTTAATTTTGCATATAATATTTCTGTTTACACAACAACATGAACACTATGCACATTTTTTGTTTGTCTATTGATTAGTGATGGACAGACCCGGACTGTAAAATTTAGAATCCGAGAGGTTTTAAAAATACCCGAGTACCGGACCCGGGCCTGGAGTTCTCAGGGAACTCCGGATAATGATCCGGAACCTTTGGAAATAAAAAAAGGAAAAATAAAGAAAATAAGAATAAAGCAGGCGCGTTATAACAATAGCAGCCCACAGCCACTCAGGATTGTCACATCCATTAGATGTGACAATCCTGGCACTTTACCCGATTCTTCCCGAATCCCCTGGTGCGGTGGCAATCAGGCTAATAAGGGGTTAATAACAGCTCACATCTGCCACTAAGCCCTAGATTAGCAATGGCAGGGTCTATGAAAACCCTACCCCCATTACTAATCTGTAAGTGAAAATAAATAAACACAAACACAAAATAAGATAAAAACAACACCCTCTTTCACTCCTTTATTAACCCCAAAAACACCCAGGTCTAATGTAATCCACACGAGGTCCCATAACGATTCCAGCTCTGCTACATCTGAAGTGACAGCGCGTGGGCATAGAATATGACCACCCGCTGTGATCTTAAGGCAGAGAATGAGTCGCAGCGATGTGTGGTGACGTAAATTAGGTTATTTGCGGTCACAGCTGGAGCTGCCCATTGTCATCCACCTATGATCGCAGATAACCTGACCTCAGGTGACCTCATTGAACTGAGTGACCACTACTATCCATAAAAGTGGCGTAATACTTTGGCAAAATTACTCCCAGAAATAAAATGTGAGTCAGAAATAGATTCAGGCATCTTCCGCATGCTGTTGCCATTCAGTTTCAACAATTTTCCATCAATTGCAATATTTTTACAGCCCTCGCAGGCCTATTTCCAAGGTCCTCTAGAAAATTATTCGAGTTTCCCATTGACTTGGATTGGGTTCGTTATTCGGTATGAATACACAAATGTAGAAATTATTGGATTTGAACATTCCGTACCAGAATATTTTAGCATTCGCCCATATCTAGTCATCACTAATGATAATTTTAAGGATGTCTAAAACTGATCAACTGGGAAAAGGTTGTTGCATTACTCGTAAATCAAATGCCATGTCCTTCTTCAATTTGTCCAATTATTAATACCAGGTTTTGGTTAAAATGAGGCTACCATTTCAAGGTTCATTTTTCATCAAGGAGAAACTACGCTGAAAATCTATCTTTTGAATCATGAGCATTGAATATTTTTTTGGTATGGTATCAGAGGACTCAGAAGGAAAAATGTATGTAACAAAATTAAAACATTGTCATCCATTTGGCTTATCCCTAATCTATTAATTTTACACTAGGTGGTAAGATAGATGACATCTTTATTATCTGGAGGGGTACCGGTGCTGAACTGCAGAGCTTCATGACTTGGTTGAACAATAACCCATATAACATCAAACTAACCTATAAGGCAGATCGGGAGGCAATTGTTTTTCTGGACTATAATATAAAAATGGGGTACCAGACAGAAACGGGTTCTCCACGGGTACAATTATTATCAACAAGTAAGAGGGAAGAATCTTTTTCCTCACAGATACATTTCATCTCCAAGTTAACAGTCAGAGGGGGGCGATCAGGCAGATCTTGAACAAACACTGGTCGTTACTGAAGACCGACCAGAGTTTGAACGACGTTTTACTCATTGCCCACTCTTACCTGTTAGAAGGGGGAAAAGCCTAAAGGATATGCTGGTGAAGAACCATTACGTACCTAGGGTGGTATCTCGCTTTGAGAAAGGGAGTCCCAAATTTGGTTGTTTTCCTTTTGTCTGCCCAGAGATGTTGTCAACTTGGGATGGACCTAAAGAGTATAAAATAAAAAGTTGCAAATCATACAGTAAAAGTCACGTTATCTATTATGCAGTATGTGACTGTAGCCTAATTTATATTGGGTTAACATCAAGGGAACAACGAGTCCGCACGAGGGAACATGTTAGGGACATAATTGCGGTGTGTGATGTTGTGGATCTTGATTCCCTGAGGATGATCCAGAGACATTTCAAGCTGCGCCATGACTGTGGTCCCACAGGATTGAAAATTTGTGGTATCGCAAGGTCCATTTAGAATCTAGGGGTATATATATATACACACATATTACTATATGAATTTTGTCTCTGCATGATATAGGGACATTAGAAAATCTTTTAAGGACTATACATGGTCATATTCTTTAGGCTAAGGCTGATTCTCCTTATGTTTGGATGATTTTCTTACCACCCTGGTCGTGCCCTTTCACTTGCCAGTAGTAGATATGGTCTCGTTGGGTGCGCATGTGCGGGGCTGCCTCAGCATGAGTCCCCGCCAAAGGAGCTTCCTTAGAAGGATGCATGGGTTAACTGACGTTAGTGGAAGTATTCTTCCGATCCACGCTTCCCCTGGAATGACTGGATGAGGCGGACTCTATGTGCAGCGTCCCACCCCCTGCACGCGCCCAAACAGCGACGATCTCGCCCAAGACACCACATAATAAAACATGCACATTACACTTTCCTCAAGCGAGGAAGCCAGGTGAGAAACGCGTGTCAGGGCTACTCAAAACATCCAGTTATAAGTGCACTTTATAGGTGAGTCCGGATCACGATGATTCATGGCTGTTAGCTCTATCGGTAATAGTAATGGTAGCCTTTGAGGCTTAGGCTGCGTTACATGGGTGATATTTTTGTGTTGTTATAGCGCCACCAGGTGGCCATCTGTATTAGTACATGCAGTGGTACCTGCAATGTATTTCAATGACCCCGATCCTGCTGTACCGGAAGTCGCCGGACCCTGATAGACAGAATCCTGTTTTTTGTACTGAGCATGCCCAGAAAGCAGCTTGGCATGGTCAATACAGAAATTTCCCTCTCTCTCAGACAGAAGACCAGGATCGTGAAGGGGTGAGAGGGAGTAATAAAGATGGCGTCCCTAAGTGTGTCTGTGTATTTATTTCTAATAAAGTGTCTGTGTATTTTTTTCTAATAAAGTATTTTTTCTGTGTGATGTCTTATTTTTAACCCTTTATTGGAGATTCTTAATGGCCGGGTCAAACTTGGCCTGACATTAGCAATCTCAGGCTTTATACCAGCAGGTAAAACAAAGCTGGTATTAACCCCTTATTACCCAACGTGCCACCCGGCACCAGGGCCGCTGGGAGAGATGTTGGACACAACGCCAGAAGATAGCGCTTTTAAGAAAGCGCCATATTCTGGGGCGACTGTTGACTGCAATTCGCAGCGGGGGGGCCAAGAAAGCTTGGGCCACCCTGCACTGCATATTCCCATCCCCAGCTGCCTAGTTGTACCTGGCTCGTCACAAAAATTGGCCGAAGCCCATGTCGTTTTTTGTTTTTTTTTAATTATTTCATGAAATTCATGAAATACTTAAAAAATGGCTTCCCTGTATTTTTGGTTCCCAACCGGGTACAAATAGGCAGCTGGGGGTTGGGGGCAGCGCGTACCTGCTTGCTGTACCTGGCTAGCATACAAAAACAGGGTGAAGCTGTCTTTTTTTTTTAGTTTTTGGGCAAAAAACGTTAAAAAAAGGGCTTCCCTGGATTTTCCATTGCCAGTGAAGGTCATATAAGCAGTGGGGGTTAGCAGCCAGTAGCTGCTTGGGTTACCTTAGCAATAGAAAATGCAGCGGGAGTCCACACATTTTATTTTTTTTACCCCCTAACCCTAGAGTTAGGGTTATGTGTTTGGGGTTTTTGTTTATTTTTTAATGAATTTAAAAAAAAAAAATACTCATGGGCTACCGAGAACCCGAGCATTTTAGTGCTCACTCATCCCTACTTCTAACCATTCTGCCAGCAGATCAAGTAATCTGATCAGCTGACTCCAGTGTTGGCCGATTACTTCTTCTGGGTCCCCCTGCATCCATCGCAGCGTGTGCTGCCTGTGAGGTCAGCTGAATTCGGCCGACACTGGAGTCAGCTGATCTGAACTCTGTTGAACTCCAGCCCGAACACTCTGCGATGGATGCAGGGGGACACAGAAAGTAATCGGCCAACACTGGAGTCAGCTGATCTGAACTCAGCTGAACTCATGACCACACAGCCCGAACATGGTCACACGTGATCGGCAGCAGGCAGTGATTGCTGTTAACCTGCATCCATCACAGCGTGTGCGGGCTGTGAGATCAGGAGTTCATCTTATTCCCGATCAGCTGACTCCAGTGCCAGCCGATAAATTCTGTGTTCCCCTTCATCCATCACAAGTAGAAGTAGAAGCATACAATAAAATAACAATTGCGGTTGCATGCGTTGCACATTCAATCCACAGGATCCGGTCATATGCGGTTTGCATCCTGTAAAATGTGAAAGTAGCCTTACAGCTGGAGCAGGAAGAAGAAAGACAAGATGGCAGACTTACTTTGGGAGCTTACAGGAAGAAATCGCACAGACCAATTTTTGGGGCTCCACTCAAGGGGATCTGGGGCTGAGAAAAAAAGGAGACCGTCAGCTGATGATGAAATAGCTAGCAAAATTATTGATCATTATCTCAAACCCACTGCCTCCTCTCTCTAGTCCGGCATTTCCTCTCTGCGGCGATCGCCATCCTCCTTCTTCTGAGGCCCATGTGCATGACGCGTCGTACATCATGCTCACTAGCTGGCATTGAGGTCCTGCGCAGGCGCACTTTGATCTGCCCTGCTCAAAGCAGATCCATGTATTGTAGTGCATATGCGTAAGAGATCTTTAACCCCTTAACAATCTGGTGGCTATCATGATAGCACAGGGTCATGTGATGACTCCTGTAGCTCACATGACTCAGGTCCTGTAAGAAAAAGCCAAATACTGGCTGTTACAAGAGATGATAATTTCTCCGAGTCTAAATTGTGCTGCTCTGATTGGGATAAATAAATGAGTGATCAGACAGCTGATCCTAATAGCCCCCTAGGGGTACTAGTCAAATTTAAAAAAAAATTTAAGAAAAAGTTTTGAAAAAGTAAAAAAAAGTAAAAACACCTAAAAGTTCAAATCATCCCTCTTTTGCCCCACTGAAAAATAAAGGGTTAAAAAAAAATATATTCACACATTTGGTATCGCTGTCTTCAGCCCAAATATATATCAAAATATAAAATCATTTGTTCTGTTTGGTAAACGGCGTAGCAGCAAAAAAATTCCAAATGCCAAAATTACGCTTTTTGGTTGCCACAAATTTTAAGCAAAATGCAATAACAGGCAATGAAAACATAGCATCTGCGCAAAAATGATACTGTTAAAAACGTCAGCTCGAGATACAAAAAATAGCCATCACTGAGCCATAGATTTAAAAAAATGAGAACGCTATGGGTCTCAGAAAATGGCGCACAACGTCTGTCACTTTTTTCGGACAAACTTCTGATTATTTTCTTAACACCTTAGATAAAAGTAAACCTATTCATGTTTGGTGTCTACAAACTTGCAGTAACCTCAGGCATCACAGCAGCACATCAGGTTTACCATATAGTGAACACAGTGAATAAAATCTCTCAAAAACAATAGAGCAATCACACTTTTTTTTTTTAATTTCTCCACATTTGGAATTTTTTTGCCATTTTACAGTACACTGCATGGTAAAACTCACGGTTTCATTTAAAATTACAGCTCATTGTGCAAAAAATGAGCCCTCACATGACCACATTGACTGAAAAATAAAAAAAAGAGAATTTTGTTACTTACCGTAAATTCTTTTTCTTATAGTTCCGTATTGGGAGACCCAGACCATGGGTGTTTAGCTTCTGCCTCCGGAGGACACACAAAGTACTACACTTAAAAGTGTAGCTCCTCCCTCTGAGCTTATACACCCCCTGGTAGCCAGTCCTAGCCAGTTTAGTGCAAAAGCTGAAGGAGAATAGCCACTCACAAGTAGAACCGAGTAAGAACCGGAACAACCGGAGACTCTGTCCACGACAACAGCCGGTCATAACACACGGAACAAGAAAATTGCCAACAGGCAACAGGGAGGGAGCTGGGTCTCCCAATACGGAACTATAAGAAAAAGAATTTACGGTAAGTAACAAAATTCTCTTTTTCTTTATCGTTCCTTTGGGAGACCCAGACCATGGGACGTTCCAAAGCAGTCCCTGGGTGGGAAAAATAGAAAAAAACTAAGAAGTAGGCGGAGCCTAACTTCACAAGTGGGCGACAGCCGCCTGAAGGATGCGTCTGCCCAAGCTCGCATCTGCCGAAGCATGAGCATGCACTTGGTACTGCTTCGAAAAGGTATGCAGGCTAGTCCAAGTGGCAGCCTGACAGACTTGTTGAGCCGTAGCCTGGTGCCTAAAAGCCCAAGAGGCACCGACAGCTCTGGTCGAGTGTGCTTTGATCCCCGGCGGGGGAGGCACCTGAGTACTCTAGTAGGCGTCCGAAATGATCGATCTAATCCAACGGGCCAAGGTCGGCTTAGAAGCAGAGAGACCCTTGCGCCGCCCTGTGGTTAGCACAAAAAGAGAGGTCCACCGCCTAAGCGCAGCGGTGCGAGCCACATAAATCCGGAGAGCACGCACCAGATCTAGAGTATGCAGCGCTTTCTCAAAGCGATGAACAGGGGCTGGACAGAAGGAAGGCAAGGAAATATTAGGCAAAGAGAGAAAAAAGGAACCGCACTCACCGGTAATTGCTGTGAAGTATTCAGGTTTATTTCATGGTCGGAGGATACATGCTTCGGCGTAACAGGGAGGGAATGAGGATGGTTAGCACAAAAAAGACTACGGCCGTTTCGCCCCTGTAGGTGGGGCTTCGACGGGTCTTACCAGTTCCACCTACAGGGGCGAAACGGCCGTAGTCTTTTTTGTGCTAACCATCCTCATTCCCTCCCTGTTACGCCGAAGCATGTATCCTCCGACCATGAAATAAACCTGAATACTTCACAGCAATTACCGGTGAGTGCGGTTCCTTTTTTCTCTCTTTGCCTAATGTTTCATGCTCTGATGCTTTTGGAACAAGCACCCCGTAGCTGTATTCAGTATAGTCCGACCTGATAGTTTTCTCCTGCCACAGCAGAGATCAAATAGCACTGTGTGTGCCTCCTGCAACTAGCCGCTGATTGTTTAATGTGGACAGTCCTCAGTGAAAGTAGTGCCCCGCAAATCCTCCTTGCTATGAAGGCAAGGAAATATCCTGGTTAAGGTGGAAGGGAGAGACCACCTTAGGAAGAAAGTCCGGGGTCGGACGGAGAACTACCTTGTCTTGGTGAAAAACCAAAAAAGGTGACTCCGAGGAGAGCGCAGCCAAATCAGAGACTCTCCTGAGAGAAGTTATGGCAACTAGAAAGGCCACCTTTTGAGAAAGACGATACAAAGAAACCTCCCTAAGAGGCTCAAAGGGGGTTTCTGCAATACCGTGAGGACCAAGTTAAGGTCCCAGGGATCCAAGGGCCGCCGATAAGGCGGAATGATGTGAGACGCACCTTGCATGAAGGTGCGGATCTGAGCCAGCCGGGCAAGACGCCGCTGGAACAGCACTGATAGAGCTGAGACTTGTCCCTTGAGAGAGTTGAGGGACAGTCCTAGCTGCAGACCGGACTGTAAAAAAGACAGAAGGGTCGGCAACGAGAATGGCCAAGGAGAATGGCCGGAAGAGCGACACCAGGACAGGAAAATTTTCCAAGTCCTGTGATAGATCTTGACGGAGGAAGCCTTACGGGCCCGAGTCATAGTGGAGATGACTTCAGGAGGAATACCAGAAGCCGTCAAAATCCAGGACTCAAGAGCCACGCCGTCAATTTGAGTGCCGCAGAATTCGGGCGGAAAAATGGACCTTGCGAGAGCAGGTCTGGACGGTCCGGAAGATGCCACGGCATCTCCACGGACAGTTGGAGCAGGTCCGGATACCAAGCTCGCCTGGGCCAGTCCGGTGCAATGAGGATGACTCGACGGCCCTCTATTCTGATCTTGCGCAGGACTCTGGGCAAGAGAGCTAGAGGGGGAAACACGTAGGACAGACGAAACTGGGACCAGTCTTGAACCAGAGCGTCCGCGGTGAAGGCCTGAGGATCGTGGGAGCGAGCCACATAAACCGGAACCTTGTTGTTGTGACAGGATGCCATTAGGTCCACGTCCGGAGTACATCACTTGCGGCAGATTGACTGAAACACTGCCGGGTGCAGGGACCACTCGCCACCGTCCACGGATTGACGGCTGAGATAATCTGCCTCCCAGTTTTCTACGCCAGGGATGTGGACTGCGGATATGGTGGACTTGGAGTCCTCCGCCCATTGAAGAATGCGTTGGACCTCCAACATTGCCAGGCGGCTGCGTGTCCCGCCTTGGTGATTGATGTAGGCAACCGCTGTCGCGTTGTCTGACTGGACTTGAATGTGCCTGCCCGCCAACAGGTGGTGAAAGGCTAGGAGAGCTAGAACCACAGCTCTGGTTTCCAGCACATTGATTGAAAGGGCTGACTCGGACGGAGTCTAAGTGCCCTGCGCTCTGTGGTGGAGATGTACCGCTCCCCAGCCGGATAGGCTGGCATCCGTGGTGAGAATCACCCAGGACGGAGCCAGGAAGGAGCGCCCTTGGGACAGGGAGAGGGATCGAAGCAACCACTGAAGAGAGCTCCTGGTCCGTGGCGACAGAGCCACTAACCTCTGTAAGGAGGAAGGCCGCTTGTCCCAACAGCGGAGAATGTCCAGCTGCAGAGGACGCAGATGGAACTGGGCAAAGGGAACCGCCTCCATGGAAGCCACCATTTGACCCAGCACCTGCATCAGGCGCCTGAGGGAATAACGGCGGGGCCTCAGGAGAGAGCGCACCGCTAGCCGGAGAGACTGCTGTTTGATTAAGGGCAACTTCACAAGTGCCGGCAAAGTCTCGAACTGCATCCCTAGGTACGTGAGACTCTGAGTCGGAGTCAGAGTGGATTTGGGAAGATTGACAATCCACCCGAATTGGGCTAGGGTGGCGAGAGTGAGCGAAACACTCCGCTGACAGTCTGCGTTGGATGGACCCTTGACCAGAAGGTCGTCCAGATAAGGAAGCACTGCTAACCCCTGGAGGTGCAGGACCGCAATCACTGCCGCCATGACCTTGGTGAATACCCGAGGGGCCGTGGCTAACCCGAAGGGGAGAGCCACGAATTGGAAATGATCCTCTCCTATCGCAAAACGTAACCAACGCTGATGTGACACTGCGATTGGCACATGTAGATAGGCATCTCTGATGTCGATGGATGCCAGGAAATCCCCTTGGGTCATAGAGGCAATGACTGATCGCAGAGACTCCATGCGAAAATGCCGCACCCGGACATGCTTGTTGAGAAGCTTGAGATCCAGGATGGGCCGGAAGGTACCGTCCTTTTTTGGAACTAGGAAGAGATTTGAGTAAAAACCTCTGAACCGTTCCTGAGCGGGAACTGGGACAATCACTCCGTTTGCCTGCAAGGACGCCACGGCCTGCGAGAAGGCAGCGGCCTTGGAGTTGAGAGAAAAAATCTGTTTGGAGGGCTGGAAGAGAATTCTATCCTGTAGCCGTGAGATATGATGTCTCTCACCCACTGATCGGAGACTTGCTTTAACCAAGCGTCGCCAAAGTGGGAGAGCCTGCCACCGACTAAGGACATGGCTGGAGCGGGCCGAGAGTCATGAGGAAGCTGCCTTAGTGGCAGAACCTCCTGCGGTCTTCTACGGACGCGCTTTTGGGCGCCAATTGGATTTCTGATCCTTGGCTGAGTTAGCGGTCGAGGCGGAAGGCTTAAAGGATGACCAGTTGGAGGAACGAAAGGAACGAAACCTCGATTGATTCCTACCCTGGGCGGGTTTCCTGGTCTTGGTTTGTGGCATGGAAGTACTCTTCCCGCCAGTAGCTTCTTTAATGATTTCATCCAGCTGTTCACCAAACAGCCGTGACCCAGCAAAAGGGAGCCCAGCAAGAAACTTCTTGGAAGAAGCATCTGCCTTCCACTCTCGAAGCCACAAAATCCTGCGGATAACAAGAGAATTAGCTGAAGCCACCGCAGTGCGGTGAGCAGCCTCTAGCATGGCAGACATGGCATAAGATGAAAAGGCTGAAGCCTGAGCAGTTAAGGTAACCATCTCAGGCATAGATTCCTTGGTGAGGGAATGCATCTCCTCTAGAGAAGCAGAGATGGCTTTGAGAGCCCACACTGCTGCAAAAGTCGGGAAAAACGCGGCCCCCACAGCTTCATACACAGATTTGGCCAGAAGGTCAATCTGACGGTCAGTGGAATCCTTAAGTGAGGTGCCGTCAGCCACCGACACAACGGTCCGGGCTGATAGCCTAGACACCGGAGGGTCTACCTTTGGGGAGTGAGACCACTCCTTGACCACCTCAGGTGGAAATGGAAACCGGTCATCACAACCACGCTTTGGAAAGCGTTTGTCAGGGCAGGCCCTGGGTTTGGTCACAGCGGTCTGAAAACTGGAGTGGTTAAAGAACACACTCTTCACTCTCTTAGGCGAGGTAAACTGATGTTTTTCTGCCAAAGAGAGTTGCTCCTCTGACACTGGCGGATTGAGATCCAGCACAGAATTAATAGAAGCAATCAAATCACTAAGATCTGAGTCACCCTCAGAGAAATCGATGGGATTCATAGCCTCCGAGCCCCCAGTGAGGGCATCCTCCTCATCTTGAGAGTCAGCTCTTGAGACAGAGCCGTGGGATGGGCAGGGGGAGGAAACCCTGCGCCTTCTCTTAGAAGGACGGGGTCTGAGATCAGATGATGAATCCTCCGTGAGCTCTGATGGACGGAGGTCAGAGGATAGGAGTCCTCTGTCAAGAGTATTAGAGGCACCCTGTGAGGGGGGCTGATGCATATTCATCAAAGTCCTGGACAAAAGTCCCATGGACTCAGCAAATGGCTGGGATATGGACCTAGAAAAGGACTCTACCCAGGCCGGGGGTTAAATCACAGGTGCAGCAGCAGCCTGAGAGACCACTTGGGGTGAGACTCCAGGCTGTGGCACCGCCAAGTTAGAGCAACCATCACAGTGTGGATAAATGCTCGGCTCAGGCAGCAGGAGCTTACATGCAGTGCATGCAGAATAAAGCTTTGGAGCCTTGCTCCTTGTGTGAGACATGCTGCTGGAGTGGGGGATTTGCAGAGAATGAACCCCAGGGAGAATATACAGAGGTCCACAATCGGAGACCGGCTGTGGCTTACCAGACCGCTGAGCGCGGTGTTGTGTGCCCTCCAGATCCCGAAGCTCGGTCCCCCAGAGCGCAGCACCTCAGCAGAGATGCAGAATGCAGGATGTCCCAGAGCAGAGTGAACTCTGCCTGAGAAATGGCCGCCGGAGCGAAGAGAGGGGGCGGGACTAGGGCGCTCCTATAAAAGAGCGAGAACTGGAGGGCTATAGAGACCTGCCGGGAAGGAGGGACGCCCCAGCAGTGGGGAGTGTCCCTCCCCTGTGTAGAACGGCCGCCGGGAGGAGCCGAACCTGTCCCTCTGCATGAGTGACATGCGAGGGCAGGAAAACGAAACTAGGCCTCCGGCGAAGCCGGGGCCTAAATTTAAGCGGCGAGGCCGACAAGCAGGCACCATCGGCGCGGTTCTCGGGCAAAAGCTGGAGAACCCGCCGGAAAAGTTAAAAACAATCACATACAGCATACTCTCCCCTTACAATAAAGAACCGGGACCCCCAACAAAAACGTCTCAGGTACTTAGCTGCTGAGACGCAGGGCCATGTCCCTGGGGATGAGTGCTCCGGTCCAACAGAATCCTCAAGGGGCTGTGGATGGAGACCGGACTCCTGCCAGGCATGGAGACCGTGCTGGCTCCCACTTCAAGCCAGAGCCCAGAAGGGATGGTGAAGGAGCGCGGCATGTAAGGCTTCAGCCTTGTAAATCAACATTAACAACACCGCCGACACAGTGGGGTGAGAAGGGACATGCCGGAAGTCCAGACATGGACCCGCTTTTCTTCAAACTCTTTCCAAAAGTCAAACAATCAGATGAGAATGCATGTGTGGATGTATGACCTCCTGAACACAAAGCGATAAACTGGCTAGGACTGGCTACCAGGGGGTGTATAAGCTCAGAGGGAGGAGCTACACTTTTAAATGTAGTACTTTGTGTGTCCTCCGGAGGCAGAAGCTAAACACCCATGGTCTGGGTCTCCCAAAGGAACGTTAAAGAAAGTTACGTCTGTCAGAAGAATGGCAAACCCCCCACAAATAACGGAAAGTGTAAAGTCGGCCAGTCGTGAAGGGGTTAACCTTTCCTCGCGCCTGCACATTACAGTACTTTGATCAGCAGGGCAGATGAATGCGCCTGCGCAGGACCGCAATGTCGGCTCGTGTGGATGACATAGACACATCATCCACACCGGACTGGGAAGAAGGAGGCCGAAGATCGCAGCAGAGAGGATGCGTCAGACCTAAAAGAGGAGGCACCGCACTGGAGAGCTGCGACACCCATTGGACTGGACCCACCCTAGGTGAGTATTATAAAAGTACTTTTTCCGTTTTACAGGCTCTTATATACAGTATTTTGGAATGCTGTATATAAGAACTCAGTGGTATTGGACACAGCTTGTAGTCCCCAAATCTGGTGACAGATTCCCATTAAAAAATCGGAAGGAACACAAACTTACACAATAAATCACCAACATATTTGTGCTTCTAAGAGCGTGATTTATTACGCCCAGTATCCATGCCAGAAAATCTACATAGGAATGACCACAAGGGACTTAACCTCTTACAGACATTGGACGTACTGGGTACATCGTAGATAATGGCGGTGTAATCATCGTCGGCTGCTGCAGTAAACCGGCACCGATTTCCGCACATATATGCTGATCTGAACAGCAGACATGTGTACCTTACAAGCAAGGGTGGATCCACGATTCACCCATGCCTTTTAATCCCTTAGACCGCGCTGTCAAATACTGACAGCGCAATGTAAATGTCCATGGCAGGGAAATTTCCTTTCCTCAACGCCATCGGAGTCCCCGTGACGCGATCACGGGAATCCGATGGTTGCCATGGTAGCACAGGGTTATGTCATGACTCATGTCGCTATCATGACTCACATCCTGTTACAGCCGGCTGCTTGTAACAGGACAGCAGCATTTCAGCTGATCAGCAGAAATGAACAAGCGATCAGACAACTAATCCTTACCCCTAGGGGGACTATTAAAATAAAAAAAAATTAAAAAAAAGTTTTAAAGAATTAAAAAAACCCACTAAAAATTTAAATCACTCCCCATTCGCCCCACTAAAAATCAAAGGGTTAAAAAAATAATAAATATACACTCATTTGGTATCACAGAGTTAAAAAATGCCCAGTCTATCAAAATCTAAAATGAATTAATATGATCGGTAGACGGCGTAGCCGTAAAAAAAAATTCCAACCGGCAAAGTTAAGTTTTTTGGTCTTCGCAAATTTTGAGCAAAATGCAATACCAGGGAGTCAAAACGTAGCATCTGCGCAAAAATGGTTCAGCTAAAAATGCAAACAAATAAGCCATCAGTGAGCCCCATATCCCGAAAAATGAGAACACTACAAGTTGCAGAAAATGGCGCTGAAAGTGCTCCAATTTTTTGGACAAACCTTTTTTTAACCCCTTAGATAAAAGTAAACCTAAACATGTTTAGTATCAACGAACTCATACCAACCTGAAGTATCACACCCACCCATCAGTTTTACCATACAGTGAACACGGTGAATAAAGTACCCCATAAACCATTGTCCAATCACACTTTTTTGTAATTTTTCCGCACGTGGAAATTTTTTGCTGTTTTCCAGTACCATATATGTTAAAACTCATGGTTTCACTTAAAAGACCAATACGTCCCGCAAAAACAAGACCTCTTATGGCAAGATTGACGGGAAAAATAAAAAAGTTACGACTCTCGGAAAAAGGGGAGCAAAAAACAAAAACGGAAAAATCGTCCACGGGTTAGAGGGTTAAAGGTGTGAGTCCGTGAGCACATCAGGGACATTGAGAAAACAAAGACTCTACATGAGATGGAACACCTAAAAACCCTACCAAAACATTTCCAATTGTACCATAAATCTGACTCAAGCAAATTAATTATAAAGGCCATAGATCAGAGGTTAGAGGTGGTAACCTATTTAAGGCCCTTGCGCAACTTGAGTCACTTTATTTATAGATTGGACACAAGGACTCCTATTGGGCTCAATGAGAGCTTTGGCTGCTTTCTTTAATTGGGTATTTTTATGTGGTGTGAGAATGGGACTGTTTGTGTTAAAATTATTTTTAATAGTTTTTTTATCCATAATTTAGAGGTCTGTATATGCTAAAACCATACCTGTGGTGGTCTGCAAATTTTGAGGTACTTCACTCGACCCGCTCAGTGACTTAGATGTTGACTTTGATTGGGTCTTTTCCCTGAATGAAGTGCCTATGAGAAAATAAGAAAAAAGATTATTATCTAAGAAAAGTGGAGAACAACATTGTACAACAATTTAATTATAGTTTGGATACAACTAATATTTAATACATTTACTCAATAATTTAGTTTTTTGCATTTCTTGATTTTGCTTGCCTTATGGCATGTCATTTTTAATTTTGAATATCATATTTCTGTTTACACAACTACATAAACACCATGCACTTTTTTATTTGTCTATTGATTAGTGACGGACAGACCCGGACAGTAAAATTTAAGCTGGTGTCACACTAAACGACAGCGACAACGACGTCGCTGTTACGTCACCATTTTCGGTGACGTAACAGCGACCTTGTAAGTCGCTGTTATGATCGCTGCTTAGCTGTCAAACACAGCAGAAGCAGCGATCATAACGTCGCTGTGCTACATGTTCAGAGAGCAGGGAGCCGCGCTTAGCGCTGGCTCCTTGCTCTCCTGCAGCACACATCGGGTTAATTAACCCGATGTGTGCTGCAGCTACATGTCACAGTTCAGAGAGCAGGGAGCCGCGCTTAGCGCTGGCTCCTTGCTCTCCTGCAGCACACATCGGGTTAATTAACCCGATGTGTGCTGCAGCTACATGTCACAGTGCAGAGAGCAGGGAGCCGCGTGCACTGCTTAGCGCTGGCTCCTTGCTACAGTATACATCGGGTTAATTACCCGATGCATACTGCAGCCACATGTCACAGTGCAGGAGCCGGCGCTGGCAGCAAGAGCGGAGGCTGGTAACCAGCGTAAACATCGGGTAACCAGGGAAAGGTCTTCCCTTGGTTACCCGATGTTTACGCTGGTTACAGCTTACCGCAGCTGCCAGTGCCGGCTCCTGATCGCTTCATTTCGTCGCTCTCTCGCTGTCACACACAGCGATGTGTGTGTCACAGCGGGAGAGTGACGACCAAAAAATGAAGCTGGACATTCAGCAACGACCGGCGACCTCACAGCAGGGGCCAGGTCGTTGCTGGATGTCACACACAGCGACAGCGACGGGACGTCGCTGCAACGTCACAGAAAATGGTGACGTAGCAGCGACGTCGTTGTCGTCGTCGTTATGTGTGACACCAGCTTTAGGATCCGAGCGATTTTAAAAATACCCGAGTACCGGACCCGGGCCTGGAGTTCTCAGGGAACTCCGGATAATGATCCGGAACCTTTGGAAATAAAAAATAAATAAAGGAAAATTAAATAAAATAAGATTAAAGCAGGCGCGTTATAACAATAGCAGCCCACAGCAACCCAGGATTGTCACATCCATTATATGTGACAATCCTGGCACTTTACCCGGCTCTTCCCGATTGCACTGGTGCAGTAGCAATCAGGCTAATAAGGGGTTAATAACAGCTCACAGCTGCCACTAAGCTCTAGATTAGTAATGGCAGGGTCTATGAAAACCCTACCCCCATTACTAATCTGGAAGTGAAAAGAAATAAACACAAACACAAAATAAGATAAAAACAATACCCTATTTCACTCCTTTATTAACCCCAAAAACACGCAGGTCTGTGGTAATCCACACGAGGGCCAATGACTATTCCAATTGCCTTTCTACACCGCCATCGGAGGCCCCGTAACGCGATCATGGGAAGCCGATGGTTGCCATGGTAGCACAGGGTTATGTGATGACTCCTGTCGCTATCATGACTCACATCCTGCTACAGCCGGCTGGCTTTAACAGGACAGCAGCATTTCAGCTGATCAGAGCTCTGCCGCTCTGATCAGCAGAAATGAACAAGCGATCAGACGGCTAATCCTTACCCCTAGAGAGACTATTAAAATAAAAAAATAGTAAAAAAAAAGGTTTATAGAATTAAAAAAACAACTAAAAGTTTAAATCATTCTCCATTCGCCCCACTAAAAATCAAAGGGTTAAAAAAATAATAAATATACACTCATTTGGTATCGCAGAGTTCAGAAATGCCCAGTCTATCAAAATCTAAAATGAATCAATTAGATCGGTAGATGGCGTAGCCGTAAAAAAAAATCCAACTGGCAAAGTTACGTTTTTTGGTCTTCGCAAATTTTCAGCAAAATGCAATACCAGGGAGTCAAAACGTAGCATCTGCGCAAAAATGGTACAGCTAAAAATGCAAACAAATAAGCCATCAGTGAGCCCCATATCCCGAAAAATGAGAACACTACAAGTTGCAGAAAATGCCGCAGAAAGTGCTCCAATTTTTTGGACAAACCTTTTTTTAACCCCTTATATAAAAGTAAACCTAAACATGTTTGGTATCAACGAACTCATACCAACCTGAAGTATCACACCCACCCATCAGTTTTACCATACAGTGAACACGGTGAATAAAGTACCCCATAAACCATTGTCCAATCACACTTTTTTGTAATTTTTCCGCACATGGAAATTTTGTGCTGTTTTCCAGTACCATATATGGTAAAACTCATGGTTTCACTTAAAAGACCAATACGTCCCGCAAAAAACAAGCCCTCTTATGGCAAGATTGACGGGAAAAATAAAAAACTTACGACTCTCGGAAAAAGGGGAGCAAAAAACAAAAACGGAAAAATCGTCCAGTGGTTAGGGGGTTAAAGGTGGGATTCCGTGAGCCCATCAGGGACATTGAGAAAACAAAGACTCTGCATGAGACGGAACACCTAAAAACCCTACCAAAACATTTTCAATTGTACCATAAATCTGACTCAAGCAAATTAAAGGAGTTGTCCGACATGACGTTGGCATAGTGGAGTCCTGGTGACCCCTTAACTGCTACCATACCCCCTAATACTTAACCCCTTATTGAAATGACCACAGACACATAGTTGGATAAAATGGCCACAGCAGCCTTTTATTTAACATAACTTATAAAAAACATTTATAAAACAGGGGGTTGTGGTCCTCGAAGCTCAAACAATCTGGTGATCACCCAATACTCCAATCCTACCTTCCCCCTCAAACCCCATTACTCCCAGCCGCAACCACAAACTCGGGAGCACCAAACAAATATGAGGGGAAAGGGTTAAACCACCAAACCGGGAACCGACCCCACCAAGCCGATGTTCCCCCCATGATCACCAGACCACTCCCCAAACCAGTAATTAACGGGGGGGATTCCACCTCCATTGGGACCCCCCAATCCAATTTTCACCAACTTCGAGGACCCCACCCCCACCACCCCTGCCACTATGACCCAGACAAACAAAACAAAATAAAACAAAACAAAACAAAAGGGGAGGGTGGGCGGGACAACTACTTCAGCTGCAGCCGCAGCAATGCCTGGCTTTTCCCCGCTCCCAACCTAACGGTCCCTAAACCCCCACCCCTTTTCCCTCTTCACCCTATCCCCCCTAGCCACGTCATGCCGGCCTCCACCTACCCCCTGGGGAGGGGGTGGAGGTTCCAGCCGGGCACTTGACGTTGGCATAGTGGAGTCCTGGTGACCCCTTAACTGCTACCATACCCCCTAATACTTAACCCCTTATTGAAATGACCACAGACACATAGTTGGATAAAATGGCCACAGCAGCCTTTTATTTAACATAACTTATAAAAAACATTTATAAAACAGGGGGTTGTGTCCTCGAAGCTCAAACAATCTGGTGATCACCCAATACTCCAATCCTACCTTCCCCCTCAAACCCCATTACTCCCAGCCGCAACCACAAACTCGGGAGCACCAAACAAATATGAGGGGAAAGGGTTAAACCACCAAACCGGGAACCGACCCCACCAAGCCGATGTTCCCCCCATGATCACCAGACCACTCCCCAAACCAGTAATTAACGGGGGGGATTCCACCTCCATTGGGACCCCCCAATCCAATTTTCACCAACTTCGAGGACCCCACCCCCACCACCACAACGAGAGCGTTTTAACCCCCTCAAACGCTCGAGACCCCCCCTCTACCGGGCAATGCCATGGCCCGCTCAATACCCTCCTGAATTCCCAAAGACCACAAATCTGTCCCCACTGCATTCAGGTGAACCCCATCTGCCAACCAGTAATCCTGATCCACCGCCTCCAACTCAAAATGACGGACCGCCACCCCCCCATTCCTCACTACAAAACCCGAAATGGCCCGATTGATTTTTATACGGGTCTTATTCAGCCTTTCAACTGACCGAGCCCTACGCCATGTCCGCCTCGGGACAATCTCTGACCAGACCGTCCGAAGTCCTGGTACAGCCACCCACAGCCGAAGCAAATCATGTTTTATATCCCTAATCAACTCCCGGCCCGCCACCATTCCCACATCATTCCCCCCAACGTGCAGGACCAGAATATCCGGCGCCCGGTCCAATCGCATTGCCCTGTGCACCTCGGGCAACACCCGCATCCACCGCATGCCCCGGATACCCAACCACCGGAGTACCGCCACATTTCGTGCAAAGCCCAGCTGACGACCCTCCGATCGGATGTCTGCCCGGATCGCTGCCCAGTGCACAAAGGAGTGGCCCAATATCCAGACCAAAAGGGAAAAGTCCCCTGCAAAGGAAGACAACAAAAACATTACAGTACCATACCATAACACAACAAATCCAAAACTCCCCACCTCATAAGCCATGCTAAGGGCGCACATAACTCAAATATCTCCTGGATTCCCACCGACCTATCCTCCGTACTATCTCCGGACTCAACCCGCACACAGCCGCCTCAGTTGCCGCTCCAATCCTAAAAGAATGAGGCGCATAACAACCGGGATCCAAGCCAAGACCTTCCACACACCTCCGGAAAACTGCCCGAAACTGATAATTCGACAAGAAAGAACCATCCTCATGACAAAGCAACGGCCCATCTTCCCGCGGTCGCAACCCCCGAAACTCCCGCAAACACCGCACCGGACACATTGCCGATTCCGCCACCATCCCCAGTAACACCCGCCGTCCTCTGCCGGATTGATCCGTCTTGGACCTCCGGAGCCAAAATTCCACGCTGGTGTCAAATAAAAGAACATCTCGCGCCTGAATCCCCCCGGAACCTTGCCGACTAACCGCCACCAATTCCCCAATCCGGAGCGCCCCGAAAAACGCAAACGAAAACGCCAGCCGAAACAAAATAACCTCAAAAACAGACGAACACACCGCACTCAGGTGGGCCCCCAATCGCTCCAAGAGAGCAAAAGACACTGGCCTCCTTCTATCCCCACAACTCTGCCCCCGGCGAAACCCCCTCAACGCCTGCCGCACCAAAAAGTTTTTTGTCAAATCCGGCCTATTCCGCAACTTAAACCCAAAGGCCAGGCCCGCCACCACCCGACCCACCTTCGCCTGGGACCAACCCCATGCCGACCACCGCCCAATCCACAAGAGTAACACGCCTACCTGATCCTCCACCGACCGAATCAAACCA